>NC_059083.1:32341196-32558777 GCF_020497125.1 Mauremys mutica
CCCAGATTTTCATAAATATTTAGCACCCAAAACTCTCACTGAGAACAAAGGAGAATTCCCACCCCCACAGAGAATTGTGATGTTCACAGCGTGTGCGCGCGCACACACACACACACACACACACACACACACACACACACACACACACACAGTGAGATATAAGCATAAATATTCCTGCTGGAAGGCTGCAGTGCATCATGACTTTATCTCTTAAAATCCAGAATCTGAATACACAAGAACCCCAGAACAGAGAGGGAGGCGTCTCCCTAAGGCAGCAGGCACAACTCACCCACCTTGCTCTACGGTGGCTCATCTATAGGCACAGTTAGTGTGCGGCAGGCTGGGGTGTAAACCACTGTGCACTGGCCTGCTGCGCACTAACCGGCTGTGTGCACCCTGCTGAACTGCACTAAAAGTTCCCTGGTGCACTTTGATCTGTTCCTGTTTTAAAGCACAGCATAGAAATGTTAGTGCATGTAGCAGGGTCCAGCCCAAGCTCAGACATCTATACCACAGTTTAACAGGCCCTTAGCCTGAGCCAGCTGGCCTGGGTCACCAGCGGGTTTTGAATTGCAGTGTAGACATATCCAAAGAGAACTGAGGTTATTCAGGACTTTCCAAGACGTGCTCAGCACATTGAAGGTTCAGGCCAATATACTGGAGACACAATGATAAATACTCTCTGCCCATGTCTGCAGCGTCTCAATCTATCCATGTGCGGCACAGACGGGCACTGACCTGCTATTGAAATCTCTGACTCTCTCTCCTGGTTGAGTCGGGGGTTCCTGACAGAGCAGGACACTTTCTGGTTGGACTCTTCAGTTAGAACAGTGACAATCTCTGCTTGAAACAGGCCATTGGCCTCTGGGGATATTTTTTCAGAGGCTGATGGTAAGACCTGCCCCTGAGGATCTCTCCACTGAGCCTCGGGCTTTGGGTACCATCCAGCTGATCGACACACCACCCGGATCCCTCCGTCCTGATGTCCCTCCACAGAGATGGCAGGAGCAGAGCCCAAACCTACAGAAGAAATAAATGAACTTGTGATAATCCTACAGTGCCCAGTAATGAGTCAAATGTTTTATTACTCTGTTATCAAAAGCCATTTCCTATTAAACTGAGAACTGAATGTGAGTCCACAAGTGCAGCTGGTCAGTTAATCTGGTCAGATTCAAATTTGATAGAATTAATCTTAATGTCAGGGCTGTTCTATGCACAAACTTGCTCCAGTTTTGTTAAAGTGTTTTTTTTTAAACCAGTGTGAACCCCTGTGTGGACACTCTTAAATCAAGAAGGAATCAACTCACGCTACATTAATATAAGCCATTTCCAAATAATTTAAGAGTCTCCACATCAGGGCCGGCTCTAGGTTTTTTGCCGCCCCAAGCAAAAAAATTTTTGGCTGCCCCCCCCGCCCCCAGACATGAGCCTCCCCAGCCCACCAGTGCCCCCCACTCACACCCCCTGTTGCCCCAGCACTGGGCTCCCCCCCAAATGTGGGATCCGCTACCAGCACACTGCAACTGAGCCCTGGCCCAGCTGAGACTCTGTCCCCATGTGGAGCTGCTGGGCGGCGCGGAGCGGGAGTACTTCCAGGTGGTGGTGCAGCTATGGGGCGGCGCGAAGAACATGGCCCCCTCCCTGGGCTTCGCAGCACTGCTGGTGGCCAAGGTGGATCTGTTCGCGCTCACCGCCCTCGGCCCCGACATGCTGGCGGCCGAGGACCTGGAGAGCCCCCCGGACCTGCTGCTCTTCAGCCTCACGGTGCCCTGGCCCAGCCCTGGCAGGAGGGAAGGCGAGGATCTCCGGCTGGGGGGCTACCTGCTCAGCACCGACAAACCCAGCCGGCTGCTCACCTCCTCACACACTCCAGGAGCCCCTCGCCACCATCGCAGCCCGGACTCGGCTCCAGGAGACCCCGTTTCCCTCCCTCCCCGGCTCCTCACACACACTGGGTAGGGCCGCCCAGAGGGGCAAAGCAATTTTGGGGGCCCCTTCCATTAAAAAAAGTTGCAATACTATAGTAATATGTATTTGGAAATGTAAAAAATAACTAGTGAAAATTAATTTGTAATAATTTGAAAATACACCAAATACATTATTTAAAAACATTAAATGCTTTACTGGTCTGTCTACATTTGCAATTACATAATGGGCTGTTGCTGGGTGATGGTTGGTGCCAATGGGCTGTCACTGCCTGGAGGTGGTGCTGCTGTTGCCCAGGGCTGGGTGGGGAGCTGGGCTCTGGGGGGTGCCCGACTCACAGGGGCTGGGCTCAGGACTGTGAGGAGATGGGGTCAGAGGTTGTCTGGCTCAGAGGGGCTCGCCTCAGAGCTGGGGGTCTGGGGTGGGGGGGATGGGGTTGGAGGGTGCCCAGCTCAAAGGGGCTGGGCTTGGAGCTGTGGGTCAGGGCTGGGCCTGGGGGGTAATGGGGTCGGGAGGTGCCTGACAACCATCTCCCTGAGACCCCCCAATCCAACCCCCCCTTCCCTGGCCCCTGACTGCCCCACCCACAGAACCTGTGCCCGCTCCATGCCCCCTGAGTGTCCCCGGGACTCCCTGCCCCTTAGCCAACCCCGTGGCCCCGGCTGCTTACCCCCGGCTCACCGCGCCCCTCGAGAAGCGGCCCTGCACAGCGCTGCAGCCGCATGGCTCCGGAGGGGACTGAGATCTTCCCCGCTCAGAGCCGCGTGGTAAGGGGGGTGAGGGGGGTGTCCAGATCAGAGGGGCTGGGCTCAGAGCTGGGGGTCAGGGCTGTGGGGGGACTGGGGTCAGGGGGGTGTCCGGATCAGAGGGGCTGGGCTCGGAGCTGGGGGTCAGGGCTGTGGGGGGACTGGGGTCAGGGGGGTGTCCGGATCAGAGGGGCTGGGCTTGGAGCTGGGGTTCAGGGCTGGGCCTGGGGGGTAATGGGGTTGGGGGGTGCCTGACAACCACCTCCCTGAGACCCCCCCATCCAACCCCCCCTTCCCTGGCCCCTGACCGCCCCCCCCCCACAGAACCCGTGCCCCCTCCCTGCCCCCTGAGTGTCCCTGGGACTCCCTGCCCCTTAGCCAACCCCCCGGCCCCGGCTGCTTACCCCCGGCTCACCGCGCCCCTCGAGAAGCGGCCCTGCACAGCGCTGCAGCCGCCTGGCTCCGGAGGGGGCTGAGCTCTTCCCCGCTCTGAGCCGCGTGGGAAGGGGAGGAGCCGCTCGGCCCGGAGCTCGCAGCCCTGCCCCCTGACCACACGGCTCTGAGCGGGGAAGAGGTCAGCCCCCCCGGAGCCAGGCGGCTGCAGCGCTGTTTAGAACCCGGGCGCGAACAAGCAGAGGAGGAGCGGCCCGTCTTCTGCAGCCAGGCGGGGCCGTGCTACCGGTAAGGGGCCATCCCTCTCCCCCACGCGGAGCCGGTAGCGTGGCCCTGCCCCGGCTGCAGGGGACGGGCTGCTCCTCGGCTCGCAGCGGCGGGATGAGCTGGGGTCCCAGCCTTATGCCACCCCCTACATTTTGCTGCCCTAGGCACCAGCTTGTTTAGCTGGTGCCTAGAGCCGCCCCTGCTTGTACCCTTCCAGAGCACAGAAGCTGGCAGCAGAAAACTGGACTTCACTGAGAGCCAGGAAACACACCCACACTCACAGCCACAAAATACAGACATTAGATAACAAAGAAATGCAGGGTTAAGGTATTGCCTTCTGCCCCAGATCACACTTTTACTGATGAGCTAAACTGAAATAAAATGATCTTAATCTGAATGATCTTAATCCGGCTGGTGGGAGCAGAGAGCAGGCGGCCGGCAGGAGTAGTGGGCAGGTGGGAGCAGGGAGCAGTTGGCCAACAGAAGCAGTGGGCAGGTGGTCCGCAGAGGTGGCCAATGGGAGCAGTAAGCAGGCGGCCGGTGGGACCAGCAGGCAGGCGGCTGTTGGGGACAGCTGGTAGGAGCAGCAGCCAGGTGGCCCGCGGATGCATTTCCCCCACCACCACTCTGCTCATGGCAAGAGCAGCATGCACACAGATGTACCTATGAACTCTGAGTCTGTGCTGACCAGGCACAACAACTGTGAGTGATGGTTAAATGAGGGGCGCACTGCAAGAACTTGGTTGTTGGATTCAAGAACCTGAAGCAAAGGACACTGCCCAGCACACTCTGCGGAGAGTGTCTTGCTGATGCTTTTGAGTTAATGAATATCACTCGTGCTGTTCTCTCAGATTAATGCTAGGTTACTTTTATTAAAGAAACTATTTCTATCTCAGACTTTGTGCTTGCGAGAGGGGAAGAATTGCCTCTTAGAAGCGCCCAGAGGGTAGAGTGAAATTTTCCCACATTACTGGGTGGGGGCTCAAGCCAGTTTTGTTTATATTGTCAAAAAGGAGCCCCCTGGATATTGAACCCAGCCCTTCTTGCTGCCCACTCCAGCTGGCAGAAGGGCTACATTATAATGATGCTTTTTGATTGTCACCGTAACTTTTGTCAACAAAAGTTGGCAGTGTAGACAAGGCCTATTTCGAGGTGGGTGGGTTTTTTGTTTTGATTTTGTTTTTCCTTTTTGAGATAATTCAGAAGGTGCTGAAACTATATTTGAAAAGAAAATAAATTACACCTGCAAACACTCGCTGGGAGGGGTGATGGGGATGGAAGAGGAGATGGGAACAGGGGTCGGGTCTGCAGCAAGGCATGTGGGTATTATGGGGAGGGGGATAAATGGGAATGGGTGGAAGGGGAGGAAAAAAGGGTTGGAGCCTCCTCAGGTAAGGGAAAGGAGTGGGGTGGGAGGGATTTGATATTGTGAGGGGTGACAGTAAAAGTTGTGGGTTTAGGGGCAGGGAGTCCTGTCAGCACCAAATTCTCCCTTTTCCTGATCTGGGGGAGCCCTACCCTTTTGCAGGGCTCTGAATTCCTTTTCTTCCCACTGTATGTCCTGAGATCTGGGAGACCCTGTCACTCTTGGGGTGTCTAACCCCCTCATGTAATCTGTGATCACGGGGGAGTGGGGTGGGGGCTGAATGTGGTGAAAATGTAAAACCTGAAACACAGGAAATGAATAGTTAAAATACACATCGCCCCTGTGTGGGGTTGCCAGAGTGTGTGGGGGAGGGGGAGTTGGACTGGGTGGGCCTGCAACATGGCTGGGGTCCTGGGGAAGTCTGGCTGGACCAGGGGCAGGGGGCCCAGCTAGGTCTGGTAGTTGGGGTGAGGAGCCCAGCTCAGTGTGCAGCTCAGGCTACATAACCGAGGGAGTGTGTGGCCAATCAGTAAGCTGCTGCCTGTGATGTGGGCACCCAGAAACGCAGGGCAGAGGGGAGCTACACATTGTGGGGGATGGTGGAGAAGGAGACAGACACACCAGTCTCCTCTCACATGCTTAAAGTAGCCGCTGGGTAATAAAACTGTCCAGGTGTTGGGGCAGGGACCTGGGATGAGATTTCTCACCAGCCCTGTTACCAGCTACACACTGCGAACATTGCAAAGCACGACCGTTATCCCCACTGCGCTATCACAGAACATACAGGGGGGAGGGGCAGTGAGCAACCACGGAGCAACTAAGTGGCCTAACAGAGAGTTCCCAGGACTGGGATTATTCCTCGCTCTGCCACTGAGCTGCTGGATGCCTCAGTTTCCCATCTGTAAAATGGGGATAATGATGTAAAGTTCTTTCAGGTCTACTAATAGAAAAGCACTAACTATACTTTTGGTTATTACTTAGGCACAGACATGTAGCAACTGCAAACCTAGGTGAGAACTACAACCACGTAAATGGCCACTAGCTCCTACAACAAACATTTCTCTTTCTGTTAAAAAAAACAAACAAACAACACAACTAGAAAATTCACTGACAAAACCTTGGCTAGCACAGAGTTCAGGCTGCCTGGTGATATTATCTCCTGCCCTTCCATATCACAGTGACAGCTCCACTTGTCAGTACAGCTACACTGAACACAGGGAATGCAGCTGCATTGCAGGCAGATACATGCTGCAATTCAAATCAGTGGAGCACAGCACAAACAGTGGCACCTTCCTGTAATCCTTCCTCATGTCCATTCACTGACAAAAAAACTTAGGGTAGGTCTATACTATTGCGGTAAGTCGACTTTAGGTATGCAACTCCAGCTACATGAATAATATTTATTATTATTCAGTCTCCCACTGACTTACCTTTTCTCTTCTCATAGGGGGTAGAGTACATGAGTTGACTGGAGAGTGATCTGCGGTCGATTTGGCGTGTTTTCACTAGACCTGCTAAATCGACTGCCGATGCATCAATCTCCACTCTGTTGATCCTGGCTGTAGTATAGATGTAGCCTTAGTTACCTCCAGGCAACCTTTACTCTGTATTATCTCATGCACTTCCAGAACGCTGAGTTCAGCAATACTCAGACCTCTAAAATGAGGAAATCTATTGGGAAGGTAAACACCCAAACAACCTTAACTCTGCACCTTTGGAGCTCATAATAACCACTGGGAATTGGTTGCATGCACTAAAGCTGCATCCACTATGTTCGGTGTAGCTGTAATGACCAGTGGAGGGATTATTTAGAGCTTACTGGCAGAGCTGTCACAGTGACATTAGGAGAGGTGCAGGTGTACCTTGAGGGATCAATCATGCCTCATTTCAGAACTGAGCGGTGAGGGCTCTGTCAGTAGCAGGGCTCAGACTCCTTGCTGTGGGGATTGTCAGCAGCCTGGTGTCAGATATGCCAGTGATCACCAGCGCTTGGTGAGGGGTAAGTGAAGGCAACGTCCCAGAAGAAATCCACACCCACAGGGCAAGGGTGACAAGGCGATAACATTTTGCAAGTTGGGGGTGGTTTGTGTGGAGTAGGCTCAGTGTTTGAATGTAGACCCAGGTGTTCACTACACCTGGCCTAAACCTCATGTCATCGTTACAGAACTAGCTGCACCTCTGTCCCCTTGCTGGTCTCTCTGACAGCAACTTCGGGGGTCAGGCCTCCTGCCTCTACCAGTCCTGGGGGCGGGGAATTCCTCAGTTCTCCCACTCTTAGACCAGGCTCTGGACTACAGGGCCCTGTGTATCAACCACTGTAACCCTGAAGGGGCCAGACATGAGCGGAGATCAGTCCCAGCTGATGGCATCAGTTTGGGGATGATCAGCCATTGTTTCCCCTTGTGTGCACAAAATAATTATAATAAGCACAACATGTTAATGTCACTTGACTGTTTAAGGGAGTTAGTGTGTCTCATTAACCCCTTGCTCCAATGCCCTCAAATTTGGGCCACTAGCCCCACCCCAGAGACCAATGAGTTACAGCAATTTTCAAGACAATCTGAGTATGGGTTTTGGAGAACTTACAAAAAATGGATATTAAACAGCAAACTAGAATCAACCTTATCCAGAGCAGTGCTGCTGACCCACAATAATGAAAAAAATTGTGTAATCTCACAATGAACCTTCTGACTCCACTTATTACCCTGTTGAAGACGTTAAATGTCAGAACAAGTTACTGACCTGCCACCTGCAGTTCTAATAAAGCTTCTTCATAAGACACGTTGGATTTAAAAAAACACGTATACTGTCCATCATCGGAGGGCCGGATATCATGTATTCTCAGGGAAACTCTCCCATTGGTGATGTCGTCTTTCAAGAGCTCAGTTCTTCCTCGATATTCCGGCATCTGCTGTCCATACTGATCCTGCCCATAACGGTACAGGTGCACGATTGCAGAGAACTGGGATCGGAACCATCTCACCTCCATGTTCTCAGCGCTTATCCTGGGGGAGAGGTGGCAGGGCAGGACGGCCTCCCCATCTAGGGAGGCAGCGATTGGATGGTTAGGTCCAGTCACTGTGAATTGTGCTGTGAAATGTACAATGAAAAAAGGAAATTAAATTGGCGAGAGGCTGGGGTTTAGCATTAATTCAGCAGTAAGATACAGAGTAATAGAGTACCCTGCGTTAGAAGTGAAAGACCATTTAAAGACAAAAGCTTGACGGAGCATAAACCAATAAAAGGTCTGAACATGTTACACTTGTCCCAAAAAATTCTCATCTGGCACATGGGACTCTCTGGTAGGTTCCAAAGTCTTTCCAACCTTTCTCTAAGGGTTTGTCCTCTTGGTTAACAGGTCCTGTCACTTTGCAGCCCAAGATCTCGGGCCTCTGGTCCTTCAAATCCAGCTTTTATACCAAACATCTTTGTTCTCTTGGGGTTCTGGGACCTGGTCTAACCCAATTTATGCAATTCCCCCTAGAGAGCTGTTACCTGTCCCACAAGTAATTACCCTCCATGGTTGGCAAATTCTGAAGGAGATGGGGTAACCCTCCCCCATGGCATAGATTACAATCCCGAGCCCACAAAGATACATATAACACATATAGATACCATTGATAAAGGGGTACACAAATAAACAGAACATGCATAACGTGAATTTGATAGTCCCCAAAATGCCGCATGTGGCTGCAATATCTGTCACACAGAGTTCACATGTGAGTGTCATACACTGTCCCTATTATCTCTGAATAAAGCTCTAACTTCTCATAGGCACCCTGGGGCCTGGGTCTCTGATACACCAAGGCCTTTTCATGCTGCTCCAGCCCAGGGGCCTCCTCATCTGCAGGAGGGGTGGTGTAAAGACTGTCAAGGTGTAAAGATATGAAAACAGACCATCGCTATGCAGGCAATGGCTTTAAAGGTAAAGTCAGGGGTCAGATAATGGAGAGAGGGAGGAGGCAGTTAGAAAAGTGCAGGAAACAAAGAACTGGTCACAATGGAACTGCACAGGATGTGGGGGGCTCGGTGAAGAGACTCAACATCAGGAGAGACCGAGAGAGCTGGTTAAATTAACAGGATGGAAACCACAGCGGGGGGAACCAAAATGCCCAGGTAGCTGTGGAGCCAGCCCTGGGGTGGGTGGGACAATGCAAGGGATTCACTGAGGGCACAGACGGAAGAAGCCAGCAAATATCCTCACATCCTCACTGTGAGATGAGGTCTAGCTCTGAGCCCTAGTCAGATGTGCCTAGTGCAGCATGAATGACTTGTGGGTTGTTACGTCTAAACTGGAGAGTCTAGGATTCAGGACTCCTTCGTGGCTGAAGAACCTGATTTGTGACATATATGATCGGTCAGTGCAGTGTATAGGAATTGGATAGTGTCCTTTTAAATAGTTTGCGAGCCCTGTAGTGGTTCTCACTGTGTTCTGTGTTTTAGAAGCTGCCAGAAATCAGCCAGAGCAGTAGGATGGATGTATTGTCTAGGCCTGACAAGATGGTGTATAGATAGTAACTATGGTCAGTGGGGACCCAGGTGTAGCCTGTGATTTCTCCATGTTGCTGGTTGTTGGCAGGCTGAGCAGACGTGGTTTACATGACAAGGCAGTGATGTGGGATAGACGGCGATGACCAGCAATAGCAACAGCAGCAAACCCAGCGAGGAGGCCGGAGCTCCTACCTGACACCAGCCTGGGAACCTGTAGAGCGAGGCAGAGAGCGACGTAGCCGGGCAGAGCGGAGCTCACTGTGCAGCCAGGGGAGAACGAGGGAACCTTCCCTGTCATCGTAGCTTGTTCTTGGGAACAGGAGAAATAACAAACCAGACAGCGAGTGAGTGGGATGCAGTGATAGTGCCAGGTTGTCTGACTTTCATAGCCCTGGTCCATTGGTCAGTTATGTTTACATTGGCCCACCTCCCAATATAGATTAGATCATCTAGTCTGATCTGTGCCACAGGCCAAACACTCTCACCCATTTACCCCTGTACTGAGCCCAAACTTCTGTTTGATTGAAGCATCTTCCAGAAAGTCACCAAGTCTTTATCTGAAGACAGCAAGAGATGGACAATTCACCACTTCCCTGGGTAGTTTGTTCCAGTGATTAATCACCCTCATGGTTACAATTCTGTGCCTTATTTCTAATTAGAATTTGTCCAGTTTTAACTTCCAGCCATTGCTTCTTTTTATGGCTTTCTCCACTGTATTAAAGAGCCCTTTAGTACCCTGTGTTTTCTCCATGAAGATGTGACAGGTGGGGAATTTTACTGAAATATTTTTATGAACTATCGGTAGGACTCTGTACCGATCCCCTGGGCATCACTGCTGTTTCGGGGGAAAGAATTGCTTCTCTCGCTGGGACATGGCCGAACAGGCTAGATGTAGAGCCACCCGGACTGTCTGGGCTGGAATCAACCCATATCAATGGAGGATCTTGGAAAGACAATGGGAAACCTCAACGATTAAGCATCAACTCCTACACCAAGTTTCTTCCCCCCACCTCTCTGCAGGGAAGAGGAGCCATAGCCCAGAGCTGGAGCCAGGGCCGGCTCTAGGCACCAGCGCTCCAAGCATATGCTTGGGGCAGCACTTTCCAAGGGGCGGCACTCCAGCCCCCTCCTCCCCCCCCCTTTTTTTTTTTTTGCTTGGGGCACAAAAAGCCAGGAGCCAGCCCTGAACCGAGATGTTCAGCTGAACCTTTCAGGCTGAGCTGGAACTGACACTGCAGTTCTGGATTCAGTCGCTAGATGGCGCTCATGGCAGCCTGAGTTGCCCAGGCTGGACTGCAGTTCAGGCGGCCCTGAGCATCACCCCTGGAGCTGAGCCCGGGCTGCGGCAGCGGGAGGGGCTCAGCTCCGGGGGATGATGCTCTCGCTCCCCAGCGGCAGGGCAGCCTGAACTGCAGCCCAGCCTGTGGGTGAGGAGCCGGGGAGGGAGGGAAGCAGGGCCCAGGATGCAGGGAGGGGGGAGGGTCCTGCTGCCGCTGCTGCTCTGCTCTGAGTCTCCCCAGGGCCGTGCGGCGTTTCCCCACCCGAGTGGGCTGTGCAGGGCGCCGCCGGGCTGGGCAGGGGGCGCGGATCCCGGCTCGCGCTGACAGGGCGAGTGGCTGGGCAGCTCGAGCTGCCAGGGGGCTGCCACCTCCTGCCCCTGGACCCAGCCCGCCGTGCACCTTCCCCGCCTCAGTCCTGCGCTGCCTGCCCTGGGTGGGGAGAGGCAGAGCCCAGCTCCGAGCAGGGCAGCGGGGATACTGCCCCGCCAGGGGACTCCCCTGGCTCGGGCACCTGAGGTCAGCGTCCGTCCTCTCGGCTCTGCCTGCACCGGGCTGGGGAAGCACCTGTCAGTGCCTGCCCCTCTAAGCCCTTGCACCCCCCATCCCACTCCCAGCCCCTCCACTTGTACCTCCCCCATCGCGCCTTCGCTGCACCCCTTCCTCTTGTACTCTCCCTTCCCCTGCACCTCTCCCCTTGTACCTTCCCCCAGCCCTCTCCTCCTGCACCTCCCCCTGCACCTCTTCTCCTGCAACCCTCCCGATACCTTCTCTCCTCCACCCTCCTCCGCGAGTACATCACACGCGGCTTCTCTGCCAGTGTAGAGCCCCCAGCACTCCCACACCTGCTCCTCTGCCTGAACCCTCTTTACTAGATCCCCATCTGTCATAAACAGATAGTTATGGGTTAATGCCTCTTTTACCTGCAAAGGGTTAAGAAGTTCACCTAGCCTAGCTCACACCTGACCAGAGGAACCAATGGGGGAACAAGATGTTTCAAAAGGAAGTGAAATGAGGAGGTGAATGAGGAGGTCACGTTTTGGGGGGGGGCAGGGCTGGGGCAGCAGGGTGTGCAGGTGTGGGGGGGGGGGAGAAAGAACCAAGGGCTGGGGTAGCAGGGGGGGAGAGGTAGGGGGCAGCCAAAATCTTTTTTGCTTGGGGCAGCAAAAAACCTAGAGCCGGCCCTGGCTGGAGCACAAAGGGTGAAGGTGTCAGGGGTCTGTGTTAAGGGGCTGGGCTGACAGAGACAGAGGAACTCACTTGGGACTGAGAGACAAAAAGGGACAGGGAGAGAGTGAGCCAAGCTGGGCCCTCCAGCAGCACAGCTCGGCAGAGCCCCAGCTCAGGCCAGGCTGAACCCGCTCTTAAACTTTGCTTCTCTGTGCTGACCTAAGGCCTTTCAGACTCTATAGGCCAGGGGACTAACACATTGTTAGTTGGTGTGGAAAAGGTGCCTGGTGTCTCTGCAGATACTCCCTGAGAACACTGAGCCCTGAAAGGGTAGAACAAGTCTCCTGCAGGTCAGGAGTCTGGCTTGCTGGACTTGCTGCAGGGAGCCATGGAGAAAGCCAGGGATCGCTGGTGCTCAAAGGCCCAGTTTCTGAGTCACTGAAGCCATGGACTTGCCTCTGTGGAATTGTGTGGGTCGTGGGGTCCAGCACAATCAAGGGGTCACTCCTGAGGGGCTGGCTGAAGGCCAAGGCACAGACCAGACCTTGTGAATCCATGACAGAAACTCACCTCTCACTCTTCTCTTTGCTAAACTGAACAGATCGATCTCCTTCCGTCTCCTTCTGTGAGGTGTTTGCTCCAGCCCCCAAGTCATCTTTGTGACCCTTTTCTGCAGTGTCGGTGATATTTTGGGTGCAATCCAGTCCTGCCCTCCTGAGTGTTGCTGCTCAGAGCCCCCGGAAACCTGCCCACGTCACACAGGCACCTGCCTGGGAGCAGTTCAGAGCTGAGCTCTCTTGGAAACGTGGCCCTAGGCCCCTATGGCCGCTGGCGCCTGTAAGAGGCTGCGTGGCTGTGAAGGGCAGTGGGGGGCTTCCGACGAGGGCTGACTTCACTCTGGGCTCACACCACATAGCACTGATGGAAGCTCTGGCTGGGTCTGGGCTGTGGCAGGGTGAAGTGGCTGTAACCTGCCTCAGGCCAGGACAGCAGCAGGTGCCAGCACAGCCCAAAGAGCAGCCGCACTGGGGAGAAAGTAGGTGAGCGCTGGGCTGACAGATGCATTTGGTGGCGGCTGCTGAGACCCTGCCAGTGAGAGGTAAAGCTCCCCCTCCCTGCCAGAAACCCCCTTGAGGGAAACAGCTGCTTCATCCCGTCCTCCCTTGGGGTGAGTCTCCTCCCTCCCCCCGGGAATGCAAAGGGCCTTGAGGGCACAGGCAGGTGCAATTCACACTCGGAGGGGAAGATTTTCACAAACGCAGGAGAGTTAGGATCAATGGGGCTTGTGCTCCTGAATCCCTTAGGAGCTTTAGAAATTCTCCCCCTCTCTGCATCAGCTGCACCCAATCTGGCTCCAGGTGTTTCCCTTCCATCTTTCACCCTCTCACTCTGGAAGCTCACAGTGGTGAGCTGATGATGAAAACACCTGCACACTCCCAACAGCGCCCCACAGGAAAATTACAACTGACAATCGGTTCCTACGACTGTCAGTAAATAGAGGAGAACAGCAAACAAACATGAACCTGGCAGTGGAGAAGTGACTGAGCAGGTCTCTGAATCTGTGTGAGCATCTCTACAGCCACAGCTGAGTTTCCCATGGGAAAGTGACACTTTATCCCCCAAATCCCAGGAGCGAGGCCCTTTGATAGCTGCAGCTCCTCTGACTAATCAGCGCCAGGATCCAGGAAATACCAAGGATGCAGTTCAGCTGGGGTTGCAGTGAGTGAACCCCCTACCTGCGGAGTCCTTTGGAGTTGTTTCTGAGCCATTCCAATCTCCCAGCTTCACTAGCCCCCAGAGCCACTCTCTCTAGGCAGAGCTCCTGCTCCCAGTGACTGCACCACTTTCCCAGGCTGTAACATCCATCCTGCTGGAGGCCTCAGGGAGCAACAGGGATTAACTCCAGCCTGCCCCTGAGCTTTTCATTAAGTTAATACATTTTATATTTCATGGAAGCACTGTCCTCTCTTGGCACATCCACCAGCTTCAAAACGGAAAGAGGTTGGACTGTGACTGTCACTGGCTCCTCCTCAGAATGGTTCTGGCACAAAGATCAAACTCATCTGACACACCCACAACATTAGTGTGAGGGCAGCTTTGTGCCAGCAGCCTCAGCTCTCAACTTCGACTGGTGACACAGTCAGTTCTGCAGGCTGTTTTCTTGTGCTCCAGGAGTCACTGTAATTACCTCAGCCCTGTGTAAAGAATGGGACCAAAGTCTGCTTCAGCAGCCGCTAGACTCAGTGGCCAGGTTAATTTACTCTAGTGCCCTGGAATATTCCTCATTCCCAGCCCCACCCTACAAATACATGCAGGACTCGTGGCTGAAAATACTCATCGATGCAAAATTAACCCATGACTATTTGGGGGACAGGGTTTGTTGCTATACTCTCCAGGTGGCCCAGCCCCACCCTTTGGGCCTCAGCTCCTGCAATGTTGTTCAGACAGCCTGGCTCAGACACTCCTCTCCTGGGCCCCAGCTGCTCTGCTCTTCTCCAAGACGCAGGTGCCAGCAAGGCAGGGAAACAAAAAAGCAAGTTGGTGCCTGGCTGCGTGCAACAAACCTGCTGAATTCTCTGGGATCTTGGAAAAATGCTAAATTCCATCACCGGGGAATGTTGTAATGTTCGGGGTAAAAATGTCCCTGGATGGTGAGCTGGGCTGTGAGAAGTGAGCAAACATTAATAAAATATCACAATAGCCAGTAACAATAAATGCTGATAGGAAGAGCTGCAAACAAAGCTGGAGCTACCCCATTGGGTGCCCTAAGCAGGAATAGTGTGTGTGTGTGTGGGGGGGGTGGCCCTGCCCCACCCCAGAGAATTCTAACTGTATTATTTCCACAAATCATGGACCCTGAGCTGCTCGGGGCCCTAAGCTACTGCTTAGTCTGCTTATGCCTAGTGCCGGCTCTGGTGGGAGACAGGCCGACTGAATCAATCCCAACAAACAGGCTCCTGGTTTAATTCCAGGACTGTGTTAAGATCATGCCTGGTAAACATGAGAAGTGTGGGATGGGAAATCAATGGACCACAATGGGTGTGTCTGAAATTAGGCCAAGCTGGTAAACATAATACTGAGAGGATGGGCTATTCCACTCACCGCTCTCCCTTGGCGACCTCTAAAAGAGAATCTGGGGGGGGGGGAATTAACTGCTGGCTGCCTGGGAGCCAGGTGAGCCAGAAAGAGCGAGCTTCACCGTCATGGCTGCCACCCCCACCATCTCTTGGGACTTCAGAATCCACCATTACATGATTGGGCCTTCATAGTCCTGATCCAGAGGGATGCGCTGACCAGACTGAGCCAGGGAGGGACCCAGGTGGCATCACCACCTCCACTAACTCTGGCTAAATCCCAGACACCACCTGGGATAAGAGACTTTGTCACATACACACACCCCGTGTGTCCATTTCCTTCCCTTCCTACCTTTCTCTGTCCTATCCCCCTCTTTTTGCCTTCTGTATATTTTGCAACTCAGCTTTAAGCCTGTGGCCAGAAAGAGGCAGCTACAAGCAATGCCCTAAGCAGCCCACTGCTGGTAAAAGTTTGCTCTGTCCTGACAGTGGCTGATCAGACCTTGTGCTGTGATTCTCCAGCAGCGAGGCTACAAGTCAAAGTCAGGGCTTGGCTACACTGGAGAGTTGCAGTGCTGGTGGTGGGTTTACTGTGCTGCAACTTACACACCGTCCACACTTGCAAGACACATAAAGGGCTGCATCTCCCTGGCTGCAGCACTGGCTGTACTCCTGCTCTCCCTCGGGTATAACTATTGCAGCGCTGGTGATGCAGTGCTGCTCCGCCAGTGTGGCCACCAAAAGCGCTGTTATTGGCCTCCAGAGGTATTTGGAGGTATCCCAGAATGCCTGTTCAGCCACTCTGCTCATCAGTTCGCACTCTACTGCCCCGGCCTCAGGTGACCCGCCCTTTAAATGCCCCGGGAATTTTAAAAATCCCCTTCCTGTTTGCTCAGCCAGGTGTGGAGTGCAATCAGTGAATCTTTCCAGGTGACCATGTCTCCATGCGCCAAACGAGCCCCAGCATGGAGCAATGGCGAGTTGCTGGACCTCATCAGTGTTTGGGGGGAGGAAGCTGTGCAGTCCCAGCTGCGCTCCAGCTGTAGGAATTACGATACCTTTGGCCAGGTATCAAAGGCCATGCTGGAAAGGGGCCATGACCGGGACGCACTGCAGTGCAGGGTTAAAGTGAAGGAGCTGCGGAGTGCCTATTGCAAAGCCCGCGAGGGAAACCGCCGCTCCGGCACTGCCCCCACGACCTGCCATTTTTACAAGGAGCTGGACGCAGTACTTGGGGGTGACCCCACTGCTAATCCGACAACCACAATGGACACTTCAGAGCGCGGGGGGGGGTGGAAACCGAGAATGAGGGTACTGGGGTGGGGGGAGATACACCAGAGTCCCAGGAGGCATGCAACCAGGAGCTCTTCTCAAGCCAGGAGGAAGGTAGCCAGTCGCAGCAGCCGGTACTTGATGAAGGAGAAGCAGAGGAGCGGGTTACCCGTAAGCGGCTTTTATTTTCAGGATGGAAATGTTTCGGGAGAGGAGCGGGGGGTTATGGCTGCATGCATGCATGCCTAGATGTGGAATAGCCCATTGATGTGGTCTATCACGTCGCGGTAATCAGCCTCGGTAATCTCCTCAAAAGTTTCAGCCAGAGCGTGGGCAATGTGCTTGCGCAAGTTTATAGGGATAGCCACTGTGGTCCTTGTCCCAGTCAGGCTAACACGTCCGCGCCACTGTGCCGCGAGGGGTGGGGGGATCATTGCTGCACACAGGCAAGATGCATAGGGGCCAGGGCGTAATCCGCATTGCTGTAGAAGACCCTCCCGCTCTTCCCAGGTGACCCACAGCAGAGAGATATCTTCCAGGATTAACTCCTGTGGAAAATGTTGGGAGAGTGTTCAGTGCAGATGCCCCCTGTAGCTGTTTGCTGTCCCCAATGCACAGAAACCCCTGCACAGCCCTGAAGCAATCAGTCCCCCTTACTCACCATTTTGTGGCTCCTGTGGGTTATGTGCGCTTTGTTTGGTATGGGAAAAGTATGCTAAAGTGAAGACTGTAAACTCCTTCACTGTATGGGAATAACTGTCTAGATGTGATTATAAACAATGCTCCCCCTGTTAACAGTTCCCATTTTTGCCTTTCGAAAAGTGTCCTTGACTACTGGACCACCAGTATCATTGACTGCTCAGAGGCTACAAAACTTCAGGAAGAAGCCACGAAAAAGCAAAGAAGACATGCTGAAAGCAGTTATGGATCAGTCTGCCAGAGAGAGTAAGAAAGAGCAGGACTAGAGGAAAAAACTGCAGGACTAGAGGGAAAGGAAAAGCAGGATCCGCCAGAGAAACGCAGCGGCTAAGAAGAAAAGCACAAAGTTACTGACTCTATCCAGTCACTCGTAGCCATGCAGGCAGAGCACTACCGTGCCACCCCACCTGCCCCCGTCCCAAAGCTCTTTCCCTTGTGCCCCAATGTCAGCTCCAAACCCCCTTCCCCAGCATCCAGGTTCTTACCAGCACCCGCTGCCCCCAACATCTGTACATTCACCAACCAGCCCTGAGAACTACGACCCTTACCCTCTGCACTCAACCCACATCACCATGCAGTATAGGCATCCTGAAGTGCAGCACTCACTGCACAGCACTCCAGACAGGACATATTCAAACCTGTGACTGTACAGTCCACCACCCCACCCCCTGCCCTTTTAGGTTCCCAAAATGTTGTGTGTCTGTCAATAAAGTTATTTTCTTTTCAATAAATGAATTCTTGGCTTTGAAAACAGTCTTTATTATTGCAAGTATCAGAGGGGTAGCCGTGTTAGTCTGGATCTGTAAAAGCAGCAAAGAATCCTGTGGCACCTTATAGACTAACAGACGTTTTGCAGCATGAGCTTTCGTGGGTGAATACCCACTTCTTTGGATACATCTGAAGAAGTGGATATTCACCCACGAAAGCTCATGCTGCAAAACGTCTGTTAGTCTATAAGGTGCCACAGGATTCTTTGTTGCTTTTATTATTGCAGAAATTGAAAGATACCGTAACCCAGGAAAGAAACAGGCACTGCAAATCATTTTAGGAAAAACAGATTCCTACTAACATTGTAACCACTGCACTTCACTCCCGTGCAAGGCAACAAACATTACTGTTGGCTTTCAGCCTCAAATTCCTCCCTCAAGGCATCCCTAACCCTTGTAGCCCTGTGCTGGGCCTCTCTAGTAGCCCTGCTCTCTGGCTGTGCAAATTCATCCTCCAGGCGTTGAACCTCGGCAGTCCATGCCTGACTGAATGTTTCACCCTTCCCTTCTCAAATATTATGGAGGGTACAGAACGCAGATATAACTACAGGGATGCTGCTTTCCCCCAAGTCTAGCTTCCCATACAGAGATCGCCAGCGCCCTTTTAAACGGCCAAAAGCACATTCCACAGTCATTCAGCACCAGCTCAGCCTGTAGTTGAACCGGTCCTTGCTCCTGTCAAGCTTCCCTGTATATGGTTTCATGAGCCAAGGCATTAACGGGTAAGCGGGGTCTCCAAGGATCACAATGGGCATTTTGACATCCCCTACTGTGATCTTCCACTCTGCGAAAAAAGTCCCGACCTGCATCTTCCTGAACAGGCCACTGTTCTGAAAGACACGTGCATCATGCACCTTTCCAGGCCAGCCTGCATTAATGTCAATGAAACGCCCATGGTGATTCACAAGCGCCTGGAGAACCATAGAGAAATACCCCTTCCGATTAACGTACTCGGATGCTAGGTGGGATGGTGCCACAATAGGAATATGCATCCCATTTATCGCCCCTCCACAGTTAGGGAAATTTGTGCAAAGCCATCCACAATGTCCTGCATGTTCCCCACAGTCATGGTTCTTCTTAGCAGGATGCGATTAATGGCCCTGCAAACTTGCATCAACACAATTCCAACGGTCGACTTTCACACTCCAAACTGGTTCCTGACCAATTGGTAGCTGTCTGGAGTTGGCAGCTTCCAGATTGCAATAGCCACCCTGTCATAAGCAGATAGTTAAGGGTTAAGGTTCTGTTCTGCCTGTAAAGGGTTAACAAGCTGTACCTGGTGAACACCTGACCAGAGGACCAATCAGGGGGCAAGACAATTTCAAACCCCTGTGTTCTCTGTTTGTTTCTTTGTCTCTTTTTGGAACTAAGAGAGTCCAGTCACATTCCTCAAGTATTCCAAGGTTTTGCAGTATTTGTCTTTATTTAGTCAAATTGGTGGTCTCTCTTTGGAGCTAAGAGAGTCCGGACATTCATCAAGTTCTCCAAGGGTTTTGGAGTATTTTCCTGTATTCAGTCTAATTGGAGTCTCTCTTTGGCACTAAGAGAGTCCAGTCACATTCTCAAGTTTTCCAAGGTTTACTTCAATAGTTTCTTCTATTCAAGCTAGTGAGTATTAGAAAAGCAACTTGTATTCTTATTGGTATTTTTGTGTGTGCAATTGTGTGGTTTGTTATAGAAATTCTTTACTTTTGTACTGTATTGCTTTTACTGAGAAAGAAAGAAAGGAGGGAGGATTTCCTCCAAAGATATAAGGTCCAGACCCTGTGAATGTCCATCTTGGCATCACAGAGATAGTGTATTTCTTTTTATTCTTTATTAAATCTATTTCTGTTAAGGACTTGATTGATCTTTCCTTGGGTGAATTCTCAGGGAAAGGGGAGGAGGGAGGAGGAAGGCATCCCTCTGTATTTTAAATCACGGTATCTCCCCTAGGAGAAGGGAGGGGGAGGAAGCGGGCTGTTTCTCCCTCTGTGATTTGAATTTGTGTTCCCCAGGGAGAGTCTTGGAGGGAGGGGGGAACAGGGGTGTCCCAGTCCACGTATATTGACTGGGTGGTGGCAGCCAGAAGGATATCTACCCTAAGATTTTAGGGTGGGGGAATATATGCAGGTCCTCATCTTGGAACTCCCCAGCTCCAAGTGAGGGTGAGATCCATGATACACCCGCTTCTCCACTGGCAGGGCAGCTCTCAATCTCGTGTCCTTGCGCCGCAGGGTGGGGGCGAGCTCAGCACACAGTCCCATGAAAGTGGCTTTTCTCATCCGAAAGTTCTGCAGCCACTGTTCATCATCCCAGACTTCCATGATGATGTGATCCCACCACTCAGTGCTTGTTTCCCGAGCCCAAAAGCGGCGTTCCATGGTGCTGAGCATTTCCGTGAATGCCACAAGCAATTTAGTGTCATACGCATCAGGCGCCTCGATATCATCATCGTCGGACTCCTCACTGTCACTTTGGAGCTGAAGAAATAGCTCAACGGCCAAACGTGATGCGCTGGCGAGACTCATCAGCATATTCCTCAGCAGCTCGAGCTCCATTTCCCACAGAAATCACGCTGCACAGAAACCACTGGGGAGAGTCACAATGGCGCCAAATGTGGACTGAAAAACAGTGACTGCTGGGACATGAAGCGATGCATCACGGGGCGTTGGGACAGGAAGCGGAATGACCCGCACCCTTCCATCCCCTTCCCACAACCCACAGCGCCAAAATGGGACGAGGTGCTCTGTGGGATAGCTGCCCATAATGCACCACTCCCAACAGCGCTGCAAATGCGGCCACACTGCAGCGCTGGTAGCTGTCATTGTGGCCACATTCCAGCACTTTCCCTATGAAGACAGCTGTAACTCCCAGCTGTAACTCCCAGCTGTACGAAGACAGCTGTAACTCCCAGCGCTGCACATCTGCAAGTGTAGCCAAGCCCTCAGACTCACAGACAGAAAGTGCATTTCCTCTCTTTGCTGTTTTTTTCTCTCCCCTCGTGGGCTTGTCTTGTTTGGTCGTCTAGGAAATGGGATTGGACTTTCACAGAAGTAATGGCAGCTCCCGCCCATCTCAACTAACTTCTTCCCTTTTACTCAAAAGAACAGCTATTACCATTTGTAATTTTCTCTCCTTTGATATTCACCCCTTCTTGTCAACTTCTGAGGGTATGTCTACACTACAAGAGTAGTTCGATTTAACTTAGGTCGAATTTGTGAATTCGACCTTATGAATTCGAATTTGTGTATCCACACTAAGGACACTAATTCGACTTTGTGAGTCCACACTAACGGGGCAAGCATCGACATTGGAAGCGGTGCATTCTGGGCAGCTATCCCACAGTTCCCGCAGTCCCCGCTTCCCATTGGAATGCAGGGTAGAGCCCCCAATGCCTGCTGGGGGAAAAATGTGTCGAGGGTGGTTTTGGGTAACTGTCGTCATTCAACCGTCACTCCCACCCTCCCTCCTTGAAAGCGCCGGCGGGAAATCTGTTCGCGCACTTTTCTGGTCAGTGACAGTGCGGACGCCACAGCACTGTGAGCATGGAGCCCGCTGTGATCATCGCTGCACTTATGGCCGTTGTCAACTCCTCGCACCTTATCGTCCACCTCTTCCACAGTCAGCTGCTGAGAAATCGGGCGAGGAGGCTCCGGCAGCGCGGTGAGGACATGAAGTGTCAGAGTGGCACAGACCTCTCACAAAGCACGGGATCCCACGCCGCGGAGATCATGGTGGCAATGGGTCACGTTCATGCTCTGGAACGGCGATTCTGGGCCCGGGAAACAAGCACGGACTGGTGGGACCGCATAGTGCTGCAGGTCTGGGATGAATCACAGTGGCTGCGAAACTTCAGGATGCGTAAGGGCACTTTCCTTGAACTGTGTGACTTGCTGGCCCCTGCCCTGAAGCGCCAGGACACCCGGATGCGAGCAGCCCTGACTGTGCAGAAGCGAGTGGCCATAGCCCTCTGGAAACTTGCCACGCCAGACAGCTACCGGTCAGTAGCGAACCACTTTGGCGTGGGCAAATCTACCATGGGGGTTGCTGTGATGTAAGTAGCCCACGCAATCGTTGATCTACTGCTCTCAAAGGTAGTGACCCTGGGAAACGTCCAGGTTGTCATAGATGGCTTCGCCGCGATGGGATTCCCAAACTGCGGTGGGGCTATAGATGGCACTCACATCCCTATCCTGGGACCGGCCCACCAGGCCAGCCAGTATATTAACCGAAAGGGCTACTTTTCAATGGTGCTGCAAGCACTGGTGGACCATAGGGGACGTTTTACCAACATCTACGTCGGGTGGCCGGGCAAGGTTCATGACGCGCGTGTTTTCAGGAACTCTGGTCTGTTTAGACGCCTGCAGGAAGGTAGTTTCTTCCCGGACCACAAAATAAGTGTTGGGGATGTGGAGATGCCTACAGTGATCCTCGGGGACCCAGCCTACCCGCTAATGCCCTGGCTCATGAAGCCCTATACAGGCGCCCTGGACAGTGACAAGGAGCTCTTCAACTACCGGCTGAGCAAGTGCAGAATGGTGGTGGAGTGTGCTTTCGGACGTCTCAAGGGGAGATGGAGGAGCTTACTGACTCGCTCGGATCTCAGCGAAACCAATATCCCCATTGTTATTGCAGCTTGCTGTGTGCTCCACAATCTCTGTGAGAGCAAGGGGGAGACCTTTATGGCAGGATGGGAGGTTGAGGCAAATCGCCTGGCTGCTGATTACACTCAGCCAGACACCCGTGCCATTAGAAGAGCCCAGCGGGAAGCGCTGTGCATCCGGGAGGCTTTGAAAGCTAGGTTCCTCAGAGAGCAGGGTAACCTATGACTGTCCAGTCTCTTTACAGAGAAGCTGAACCTGCCCTTGTTTCAGTTACTATTCACTTTTTTCAGCGGTTACATACCCCATTCACCAGGTTTCCCCCCTTCCAACAGACGTTTAAAAATAAAGTTATTGGAACATTTTTAATTAACAAAGTTTTCTTTACTAACGAATTCGCGTTAAAGTGTTCAAACAGGGACGCAGACTGTGGTGGGTACAGTGTGCACTGATGTACAGACCGCTTCTACACTCGAGGACTGACAGGCTCCTGCTCCTACAGCGGTCTCTGGGGGGAGGACGGTTACAGGAGGGTGTGCAGGAAGGGGTGGGTTTGCAGGAAGGGATGAGGGGTGTGTGGGAAGGGTGAGTAGGTGTAGGGGGATGATGGCTCTGGCTGGGGCTCAGGGCATCGGAGAGGTTCATGGCTAGGGTGGAAGGACATGGTAAGGGCAGCCTGCCTTGCCATTTGTGGATGCCAGGCGCTCGGACCCTGGGGCAGCATACACCTCCCAGAGTGACCTGGGTGCCTAGTGACTGCACTCTGTGTGTGACCTGCTGTTGATCCTGCCCCCATGTCTGTACCCTGGTAATGGTGGCTGTCCTATGCAATTAACAAACCCCTATCTCCCCTTCACACAAAGTCTTCTGCAAAGAAACATGACGGAAACAGTAATGAACAGCAAACTATTTTTAATACTCAACTACACAGTTGGGGGATGAAACTGGGATTTGGGACTGGGTGAGCCAGGAAGGGAAGCAATTCTCATACTTTAGGGAATGAGAGCTGTTTGGTACATGAGCGCTCTGCTGGGGTGGAGTGACAGTTTTCACGGCCCCTAGCGCCCCTCCTTCTTGTGATTTTGGGTGAGGAGGGGACAGGACTTTGTGGCGGGGGAGGGCGGTTGCAGATACAGTTCAGGGGGGCTCTCTGCTCCTGCCTGCGGTCCTGCAGAACATCCACAAGGCGCCGGAGCGTGTCCGTTTGCTCCCTCATTAGTCCAAGCAGCGTTTGAGTCGCCTGCTGGTCTTCCTGCCGCCACCTGTCCTCCCGTTCGCTGTGTGAGCGCTGCTGCTGAGAGAGGGTCTCCCTCCACTGGCTCTGCTGGGCCGCCTCGGCTCTGGAGCAGGCCATCAGTTCAGCGAACATCTCGTCCCGAGTCTTTTTCTTTCGCCGCCTAATCTGCACCAGCCTCTGTGAGGGGGATGCCGGGGCAGTTCGGGAAAGAGCCGCAGCTGTGTGATGGGAAAAAGGAAGTGATTTCCTTGCAAATATACATGTTTGCGAACAGTGAACACAGTCTACTCAGTTTCTGTGAACAAGACCATACAGGGCACCTATCTCATGTGCTCTCAGGACAAGTTTGAATTTTCAGCATTCGCTTTCATTGCCTGGGGTCTTGCACTGGAGATCGGACAAGCGGGGCAGGACAGCAGAATCCGTGTAGCAGCCAGGCCTGGTAAGCCGTAAACTTTAGGCTGCTTAACAGTTAATGGATAGCAGTGCCCTCCTGCTGCAGGCAATCTGGAAAGCATAAAGTCTGACCCTGTTCCAGCCCCTCGCGGCTGTCCCCGGGAAAGATCCCTGTATGCTTTTCCTCTGCAGCCTCCACCACGTGGCTGTTAAACGACGGTCATTGTTATGCAAAGGAAAAGTCAAGCATTCACAATAGTAACATTACAGTAATTCCCCTAATTAGATGCAGCAGTCGCTGAGCGAGATCACCCTGAGGCGGGTCACTAGGAGAGACAGAGAGCGCATGCTGCGTGAATCCCTGCACAGACCAGGGCCCTATGCTGCCATGCTGGTCGAGACAATGATCCCACTTTACCTCAGGAAGGCCTGGCGCGGAAGAGTGTGCTTCCACGGAGCACCCAATAAGGCACCTCTCCCCAGGAACCTCCTGCGGAGGCTTTTCGAGTACCTCTACGAGAGCTTCGTGGAACTGTCCCAAGAGGATTTCTGTTCGATCCCTATATGTATTGACCTTCTTTTCATATAGTTTTTATTCCTGTTTTTTAAAAAATAAATGTTTACATGTTTATAGCACTTACCGACTGATCCTTCCCCTGATTCAGAGTCCGGGTTAACGGCCGGGGAGTGTTGGTAGGGGATCTCTGTGAGGCTGATGAAGAGATCCTGGCTGTCGGGGAAAGCAGTATTGTAAGCGCTGTCACCTGCCTCGTCCTCCACAAACCCTTCCTCATCTTCCCCATCAGCGAACATTGCCGAGAAACTGCCCGTCGACACTATCCCATCCACAGAGTCCACGGTCACTAGTGGGGCAGTGGTGGCAGACCCACCGAGAATGGCATGCAGTGCCTCGTAGAAGCGGCATGTCTGGGGCTGGGCTCCGGAGCGTCCGTTTGCCGCTTTGATTTTTTGGTAGCCTTGTCTCAGGTCCTTGATTTTCACGCGGCACTGCGTTGCATCCCGGCTGTATCCTCTGAGTGCCATGGCTTTGGAGACCTTCTCGTAGGTCTTTGCATTCCGTTTTTTGGAGCGCGGCTCCGAAAGCACAGACTCATCGCCCCACACAGCGATCAGATCCAAGACTTCCCGGTCAGTCCATGCTGGGGCCCTCTTTCTACTCTGAGATTGCATGGACTCCTCTGCTGGAGAGCTCTGCATCGCTGCCAGTGCTGCTGAGCTTGCCCCGATGTCCAACCAGGAATTGAGATTCAAACTGGCCAGACAGGAAAAGGAATTCAAATTTTCCCGGGGCTTTTCCTGTATGGCTGATCAGAACATCTGAGCTCGGACTGCTGTCCAGAGCGTCAACACAGTGGTGCACTGTGGGATAGCTCCCGGAGCTACTAAGTTCGATTTGCATCCAAACCTAGCCTAATTCGACATAGCCATGTCGAATTTAGCGCTACTCCCCTCGTCGGGGTGGAGTACCGAATTCAAACTAAAGAGCCCTCTAGGTCGAACTAATTAGCTTCCTGGTGTGGACGGTTGCACAGTTAAATCGAATTAACGCTGCTAAATTCGACATAAACTCCTAGTGTAGACCAGGCCTGAGAATAGGCCACTTCCACCTTAATTGAATTGGCGTCTTTAGCGCTGTCCCCTCACTTGGTAAGGCAACTCCCATCTTTTCATGTGCTGTAAACTGCTTACTCTATTTTTCACTCCATGCATCTGAGAAGTAGGTTTTAGCCCACAAAAGCTTATGCCCAAATACATTTGTTAGTCTCTAAAGGTGCCACAAGGACTCCTTGGTGCTTTTGCTGATGCAGACTAGCACGGCCACCACTCTGAAACCATAAAGACTGCCATACAGGGGGTGCTCCCTTCTAAAATCTCTCTGCAGCTAACGGAAACAAGGCATGTTATTAAAATGAGAGCTTGACTCAATACTTTAAATTTCAGATGTTTTAACTGTTTGTCCTTCTTTTCTGTATCTTTTATTAAAGGTTAAAAGGATTGTAACTTTAGCGCCCTCGTGGCCAAGATGGAGTCTGCTCTGCAGGCAGCTCTGGCCAAGAGACAGTGCGCGCAGGAACGCAGCAGGAGAAATCCCTTCCACCCCAGGGGCACCTGTTCCAAACGCCCCAGAGTGAACACACACACCCACAGGAAAAGTACAATGGACATAACAAAGGGTGATATTTATTTACAGAGGGAGAGGAGAAAAACAACAAGGGGAAATATAGGGGGAGCAGTAAAACAGGGCTGCATTCAAACCAAGGCCCCACAGGCCCAGTGGTAGCACAGTCTGGAAGGGCAGACGCTGAGCAATGCGTCTGCACACAGAGTTCAGGAGGCCTGAACAAAGTTCCAGTCCGGTGGTGAGTCTTGGGTGCTCCTGGTCGTCTTCGGCGCCAGTGAACTCTCCCCAGCAAACACCTCCGGTGCCCTCTTCTGCTGCTCTCTGCAAAGCCACACAGAGCGACCCCCTCCCCACTTAACTATCTAGCAGCCTCCCCCCCCCCCGCCTTCTTCCCAGTGCAGAGTCACAAGCCCCAGTACTCACAGCCCCACGCAGCTCTGGCCTGTCCTTCTCGGGCGATTCCCCCCAGCACAGTGCTTCTCCTGGCTCCTGTCCTGGGCTGTCCCCGATCGGGCCTGTCCTCCTCAGGCAGGTTCCCTCTGCTTCCTTCTGCAGGGCCAGCTGTGCTGCTCCTCTCTCTCTCCCTGGAGCTCCAGTGCCGCCCCCTGGAGTTTCCCTCCTTTTTCTTCCTCTCCCCCTCCCCCCGGGAAAAAGATTTAAAGGGGCCATGCTCTCTAAACCCCAAAGGGGTTACAGGATGTTTCATGGTGTGTTTGCCATGGGACTCAGCAGCCTGAGGTCTCTGAAAACCAAACCCCAAACCTTGTTTAAAAGTGCTTAATATTAGAAAGTGACAGGGTCATGTTAACACCTTTGGTTCTTTGGACCCATTGATTCCAGCCACATTAATACAACATATAATATAACATACCATCATAAGCTCCATGGGGCCTTGACTCAGATGCCTGGTGCAGTTCTCTCTTTTCAGAGCTGCTGTTTCAGACTGTCTGCAGACTCAGGCAGTCATTACCTGTTCCCATTTTCAAAGTTATCTCTGCAACCATAAAGCTAGAAACTTAGGCTGAGGTTTCACAGCTACCTAGGGGATGGTATGATGACATTGCCTACAGTGCCATATGCCCCATCTGTGACTGTAGCAAATATCTCCAATGGCCAGAGATGGGATATTAGTGGGGAGAGGTCTGAGTTGCTACAGAGAATTCTTTCCCAGGTGTCTGATTGGTGGGTCTTGCTGACATGCTCAGAGTCAAAGTGATCACCATTTTGGGGGTCAGGAAGGAATGTTAGGACAGATTGGCAGAGACGCTGTTTGTTTGTTTTTGTCTTCCTCTGCACATTGGGGCACGGGTCACTTTCTGATTTAAACTAGAGTAAATAGTGGATTCTCTATTGTTTAAAGTCTTTAAATCATGACTTGAGAACTTCAGTAACTCAGCCAGAGGCTAGGGGTCTATGACAGGAGTGGGTGGGTGAGGTTCTGCGACCTGCAATGTGCAGGAAGTCAGACTAGATGATCATGATGACCCCTTCTGCCCTTGAAGTCTATATGAATTGGGTGCCCAATTCCCATTAATTTCAAATGGGAACTGGGCATCCAAATGTTTTATGAGATTTTGAAAATCCCCCCTGTGATTTCTGAAGATGCAGATGGAGATTCTGGAGCCCAATATCTGCAGCAAGAGGTGAATTCTGCAGCCTAAGAACAGAGGAATACGCTGGGCCGAGCTGTAATAAGGAAAATAATGTTTATTTAACACCCACCTGCCCAGGCTTCCCACCACACTAGAGACAAACCCCTACAAAGTTCTGGTTGTGAGGAGTGTGACAAGGGCAGGCAGCTGGCAGAAGCTCAGCAGCAGCCCAAGATCAGCAGAGAAAACCCTCTTCACAGTGTCAGTTTCCTTCATAAGTTTCCTGGTACAAGTAAAATAAAACAACTTAGCAGAGTTTGTGGCCACATTCACTTCATGCACAGACTGAGACCCCAAGGGCAGGGCCCCCTCTAGAGATCTGAATCAGTAACTCTGTGTCCAGTGGATGTTTCACCTCTGTGCTGAGATGCCAAACAGCATCTGCATCAGTGCCGATTGTGATGGTGGATGGGGTGATGTGGGCTCCAGTTCCCTATGAAATAAATGAAGATCCAACAGCTCACTTCACACAAATCACCAGACATTGTCTTTGTATCATTGTCCTGTGCTATTACTGACCAACTGTACCAGTGTCCCAGCAGTGAAAATAACAGAACACCACTGGCCATCATGTACAGCCCCTAGCTAAGACCTCTCCAGCACATCATCAACGATCTACAACCTATCCTGGAAAATGATCCCTCACCCCCACAGACCTTGGGAGACAGGCCAGTCCTCTCTTACAGACAGCTCCCCAACCTGAAGCAAATACTCACCAGCAACTACACACCACACCACAGAAACACTAACCCAGGAACCAATCCATGTAACAAACTTTGTTGCCTACTCTGTCCCCATATTGGAACTCTCACTGAAGGACTGTCTGGATATGTGGACTCTCTACTCAGACCCTATGTTACCAGCACTCCCAGCTATCTCCGTGACACCACTGATTTCCTGAGGAAACTACAATGCATTGGTGACCTTCCAGAGAACACCATCCTAGCCACCATGGATGTAGAGGCTCTCTACACAAACATCCCACACACTGATGGAATACAAGCTGTCAGGAACAGTATCCCTGATGATGCCACAGCACAACTGGTTGCTGAGCTCTGTGCCTTTATCCTCACACACAACTATTTCAAATTTAATGACAATATATATCTCCAGATCAGTGGCACCGCTATGGGCACCCGCATGGCCCCACAATATGCCAATATTTTTATGGCTGACCTGGAACAACGCTTCCTCAGCTCCCGTCCACTCACGCCCCTTCTCTACCTACGCTACATTGATGACATCTTCATCATCTGGACCCATGGGAAGGAGACTCTGGAAAAATTCCACCATGATTTCAACAGCTTCCACCCCTCCATCAACCTCAGCCTGGACCTATCTACACGGGAGGTCCACTTCCTAGACACCATGGTGCAAATAAGTGGTGGTCACATTAACACCACCCTATACCGAAAACCTACCGACCGCTATGCCTACCTTCATGCCTCCAGCTTCCATCCCGGGCACACCACAAGATCCATTGTCTACAGCCAAGCACTGAGGTACAACCGTATCTGCTCTAACCCCGCAGACAGAGACCAACACTTAGAAAATCTCCACCAAGCATTCTCAAGACTACAGTACCCACATGAGGAAATAAGGAAACAGATCAACAGAGCCAGATGTGTACCCAGAAGCCTCCTACTGCAAGACAAGCCCAAGAAAGAAACCAACAGGACTCCACTGGCCATCACATACAGTCCCCAGCTCAAACCCCTCCAACGCATCATCAGGGATCTACAACCCATCCTGGACAATGATCCCACACTTTCACAGGCCTTGGGTGGCAGGCCAGTCCTCGCCCACAGACAACCTGCCAACCTGAAGCATATTCTCACCAGCAACTGCACACCGCACCATAGTAACTCTAGCTCAGGAACCAACCCATGCAACAAACCTCGATGCCAACTCTGCCCACATATCTACACCAGCAACACCATCACAGGACCTAACCAGATCAGCCACACCATCACCGGTTCATTCACCTGCACGTCCACCAATGTAATATATGCCATCATATGCCAGCAATGCCCCTCTGCTATGTACATCGGCCAAACTGGACAGTCTCTAAGGAAAAGGATAAATGGACACAAATCAGACATTAGGAATGGCAATATACAAAAACCTGTAGGAGAACACTTCAACCTCCCTGGCCACACAATAGCAGATTTTAAAGTGGCCATCCTCCAGCAAAAAAACTTTAGAACCAGACTCCAGAGAGAAACTGCTGAGCTCCAGTTCATCTGCAAATTTAACACCATCAGTTTAGGACTAAACAAAGACTGTGAATGGCTTGCCAATTACAGAACCAGTTTCTCCTCCCTTGGTTTTCACACCTCAGCTGCTGGAACAGGGCCCCATCCTCCCTGATTGATCTAACCTCGTTATCTCTAGCTTGCTTCTTGCTTGCTTAGGGCTTGGCTACACTTACAAGTTGCAGCGCTGGGAGTTACAGCGCTGGTCATGCAGCTGTGGAAGGGCCAGCGCTGGAGTGTGGCCACACTGACAGCTACCAGCGCTGCAGTGTGGCCACACTTGCAGCACTTTCCAGCGCTGTATTGAGAGGTGCATTGTGGGCAGCTATCCCACAGAGCACCTCGTCCCGTTTTGGCGCCGTTTTGGCGCTGAGTATTGTGGGAAGGGGAAGGAAGTGTGCGGGTCATTCCGCTTCCTGTTTGCCAGCGCCCCGTGGTGCATCGCTTCACATCCCAGCATTCACTCTTTCCAGCAGCGTTTGGCGCCATTGTGAGTGTCTTTCTGTTACTCTCTGTGTGAATCGCGATTTCTGTGGCAAATGGAGCCCGATCTGCTGAGGACTCTGCTGATGAGTGTCACCAGCACAACACGTTTGGCAGTCCAGCTATTCCTTCAGCTCCAAAGTGACAGTGAGGATTCCGACGATGATATCAATATGGATTTGCCTGCCGCGTGTGACACTAAAGTGCTTGCGGCATTTACGGAAATGCTCAGCACCGTTGAACGCCGCTTTTGGGCTCGGGAAACAAGCACTGAGTGGTGGGATCACATCGTCATGGAAGTCTGGGATGACGAGCAGTGGCTGCAGAACTTTCGTATGAGAAAAGCCACTTTCATGGGACTGTGTGCTGAGCTCGCCCCCACTCTGCGGCGCAAGGACACAAGATTGAGAGCTGCCCTGACGGTGGAAAAGCGAGTGGCTATTGCAATCTGGAAGCTGGCAACTCCAGACAGCTACCGGTCGGTCGGGAACCAGTTTGGTGTGGGAAAGTCGACCGTGGGAATCGTTTTGATGCAAGTTTGCAAGGCAATTAATCGCATCCTGCTAAGAAAGACCGTGACTCTGGGGAGCGTGCAGGACATTGTGGATGGCTTTGCACACATGGGTTTCCCTAACTGTGGAGGGGCGATAGATGGGACGCATATTCCTATTCTGGCCCCCCCCCACCTGGCATCAGAGTACGTTAATCGGAAGGGGTATTTCTCTATGGTTCTCCAGGCGCTTGTGGATCACCGCGGGCGTTTCATTGACATTTACACAGGCTGGCCTGGAAAGGTGCATGATGCACGCATCTTTCGGAACAGTGGCCTGTTCAGGAAGATGCAGGCAGGGACTTTTTTCCCAGACAGGAAGATCACAGTAGGGGATGTCGAAATGCCCACTGTGATCCTTGGAGACCCCGCGTACCCGTTACTGCCTTGGCTCATGAAACCCTATACAGGGAAGCTTGACAGGAGCAAGGACCGGTTCAACTACAGGCTGAGCCGGTGCAGAATGACTGTGGAGTGTGCTTTTGGGCGTTTAAAAGCCCGCTGGCGTTGCTTGTATGGGAAGCTAGACTTGGGGGAAAGCAGCATCCCCGCGGTTATATGCGCTTGCTGTACCCTCCATAATATTTGTGAAGGGAAGGGTGAAACATTCAGTGAGGCATGGACCACCGAGGTTCAAGTCCTGGAGGCTGAATATGCACAGCCAGAGAGCAGGGCTAATAGAGAGGCCCAGCACAGGGCTACAAGGATTAGGGATGCCTTGAGGGAAGAATTTGAGGCTGAAAGCCAACAATAATGTTTGCTGCCTTGCATGGGAGTGAATTGCACTGCTTACACTGTTATTCTATTATCCATAATAATAATATGATTTGTAGTGCCTCTTTCTTTACTGGGCTAAGGTATCTTTCACTATCTGCTATAATAAAGACTGTTTTCAAAGCCAAGAATTGTTTTATTGAAAAGAAAAAAACTTCCTTGACAGACAGACAGACACACAACATTTCATGAACACAAGAGGGCAGGGGTGTGGGTTGGTGAACTGTACAGTCACAAGTTTGCATATGCCCTGTCTGGATTGCTGTTTAATGAATCCTGCACTTCAGGGTTCATATACTGCATGGTGATGGGGGTTGAATGCAGAGGGTAAGGGTGGTGGTAGGTATCAGGGCTGGTTGGGGAACATACAGGTGTTGGAGGCAGCTGGTGGTGGTAAGAACCTGGATGCTGGGGAAAGGTGGTTTGAGCTGACATTGGGGCACAAGGCACAAAGGACGGGGCGGGTGGGGGAGTAGCACGGTAGTGCTCTGCTTGCATGGCAACGAGTGACTCTATAGACTCCGCTTGGCGCTCCAGGATGCTTAGCAGCCGCTCCGTGGTTTTCCTCTTGGCCACTGCATTTCTCTTGCGTGTCCTGCTTTCTTTCTCTCGCCAATCCTTCAAGTCCTTACTCTCTCGAGCAGACTGATTAAGAACAGTTTTCAGCATGTCTTCTTTGCTCTTTCGGGGATTTTTTCTCAAATTTTGAAGCCTCTGTGATGTTGAACATCTGGGCAGTCCAGTAGTCAAGGTCACTGTAGAAACAGAAATGACAACATTTAACACGGGCAGCATTGTATCCACTATCTCCAGACATGAATTGTTACACTGAGGGAGTGAGTTCTTATTTAAGCATTCTTTTACCCACACGCATAACACTACAGAAGCCACGACATGGTGAGTGAGCAGTGCTTATATGGGGAGAAGTGGGGCTTGGGTGTAAGAGGGGAGCTGGTTGCTTCGGGTAATCTGGAGTGCTAGAGGGGTTGAGTGAAATGCAGATGCAGGGGTGATCTTATCTCCCTATCTCTTCACTAAAGAGTCTCCCAACATTTTTCACAGGACTTAATCCTGGAAGATGTTTCCCTACTGCGAGTCACTAGGGAACAGCGGGGGGCTCTTTTAGAGCAATGTGGATTCCGCCCGGGACCCTATGCGGCTTGCCTGTGTTCAGAAATGGTCCCCCCACCACTGGCAGAAGAGTGGCGCGGACGCGTCACCGTCACTGGGACAAGGGACACAGTGGCTCTGCCTATAAACCTGCGCAGGCATATTGCCCACGCTCTGGATGAAGCTTTTGCTGAGATAACTGAGGCAGATTACCGCGACGTGATAGACCACATCAACGGGCTATTCCACATCTAGAGGCTGGCATGCATGCATCCATAACCCCCCCTCCTCTCCAGAAACATTTCACCCAGAAAATAAAAGCCGCTTACCGGTAACACGCTCCTCTGCTTGTCCTTCTGCAACTGCTGGCTGCTGCGATTGGGTGCTTTCCTCCTGGCTTGAGAAGAGCTCCTGGCTGCATGCCTCCAGGGAATCTGCGGTTTCTTCCCCCATGCCAGGAGCTTCACTCGCGGTTTCCTCCCCCCCCCACGCCTCCGCCTCCGCCGCCTCCTCCGCCTCCTCCTCCTGTCCCCCAGCCTGCTCAGAAGTGTCCATCGTTATCCTGGGATTGGCAGTGGGGTCACCCCCAAGTATCTCATCCATCTCCCTGTAAAAACGGCAGGTCGTGGGAGCAGCTCCGGATCGTCGATTCCCCTCTCGGGCTTTGTAATAGGCACTCCGCAGCTCTTTAATTTTCACCCTGCATTGTACTGCGTCCCGATCATGGCCCCGATCCAGCATGGCCCTTGATATCTGCTCAAAGATATCGTAATTCCTACGGCCGGAGCGCAGCTGTGCCTGAACAGATGCCTCACCCCAAACACTGATGAGGTCCTGCAATTCACCAGTGCTCCATGCTGGGGCTCGTTTGCCGCGTGGAGGCATGGTCACCTGTAACTGATTAAAACTGATTGCACTCCACACCTGGCTGCAGCAAACAGGAAGGAGATTTTTAAATTTCCCGGGGCATTTACAGGGCGGGTCACCTGAGCCAAGAGCAGTAGAGTGCAAACTGATGTGCAGAGTGGCTGAACAGGAATTCTGGGATACCTCCTTATTCCCTGGAGGACAGGTAAAGCGCTGGTGAGTGTCCACACCTGCTGGGCAGCGCTGGATCACCAGCGCTGCACTCCTTATACCCCTGCCGGGATGGGTTTTCAGCCAGCGCTGCAACCAGGGAGTTGCAGCGCTGGTTGTGCCCTGCAAGTGTGGACGGGGTGTTGTTGCAGCGCTGGAAAGCCTCCACCAGCGCTGCAACTTGTAAGTGTAGCCAAGCCCTTATATATACACACCTGCCCCTGGAAATTTCCACTGCTTGCATCCGAAGAAGTGGGTATTCACCCACGAAAGCTCATGCTGCAAAACATCTGTTAGTCTATAAGGTGCCACAGGATTCTTTGCTACTTCTACAGAACCAGACTAACACGGCTACCCCTCTGATACTTCACACCATCAGGGACTCATTTACCTGCACATCTACTAATGTGATATATTCCATCATGTGCCAGCAATGCCCCTCTGCCAGGTACATTGGCCAAACCGGACAGTCTCTGCGTAAAAGAATAAGTGGACACAAATTGAACATCAGGAACGGTAACATACAAAAGCCAGTAGGAGAACATTTCAATCTCCCTGGACATTCTATAACAGATTTAAAAGTAGCCATACTTGAACAAAAAAAAACCTTGAAAAACAGACTTCAAAGAGAAACTGAAGAACTAAAATTCATTTGCAAATTTAACACCATTAATTTGGGCTTGAAAAGCGACTGGAAGTGGCTGGCTCACTACAAAAGCAACTTTCCCGCTCTTGGTATTGACACATCCACATCAATTATTGGGAGTGGACGACATCCATCCTGATTGAAATGGCCCTGTCAACACTGGTTCTCCACTTGTGAAGTAACTCCCTTCTCTTCATGTGTCAATATAGTAATGCCTGCATCTGTAATTTTCACTCCACACATCTGAAGAAGTGGGTTTTTTACCCATGGAAGCTTATGCTCAAATAAATCTGTTAGTCTTCAAGGTGCCACCGGACTCCTCTTTTTTTGTGTGGATACAGACTAACACGGCTACCCCCGATACCTGATTCAATGTATAGCTTTTTAAATGCCTTTTGAAGATTCTGCAGCTCATTCTAGTGCTAGTTGGACTATAAGGCCTCTGCAGTGTGTATTAGAGAGATTAGAGTTACACTTTTCTCTGAGCAAAGCTTGTACTCCACTATGTCTTCCAGAGAAGTCTGCAGCTCCACCAAATGCACAAGCAGCCATTTGTTTGGGGTTCAATTGACAAGCATTTAACTCTTCTAAGTTGTGTGGTGTCAGAGATGCAGCCAACATAGGCGGCGAGTTATATGGGCCCGTGGTTCCCATGCTCCACCAATACTCCAGATCCATCAATATTTGGGCCCCAGGCCCCATGCTTTGGGGGTCCCAGTGCCATGGGTCAGCAACGTGGGGCGCTCTCACTTCAGGGGCAGCTCGGAGTCGCTGTGTGCTGAGGGGAGGCCCCAGCGCTGACCCGACTCACAGCCCATTGGCCGGGAACCCCAGCCAATGGGAGCTGCAGTGGGCGGTGCCAGAGCTGCCTGGCCACGCCGACACAGCAGGGAGTGGGAGTGAGCCACAGGCAGAGTGAGCAGCAGGAGTGTGTCACTGTCAGACAGACACAGCCAGTGAGCCAGGGGTGTTGTGGGGACAGATGGAGCCATGGGCGGGGGAAAGGAACAGCGATGGGCATCCCACGGCTGGCATAAAATACAGAGGGGGCTTCCTGACGGGGCTATAGCAACACCCCCTCTGCAGAGCAGACCTGGGCTGTGGTTGGCTCCATCCATCATTCCCCCCCTGCCCCACAGAGACCCACACAACCCTCTGACTCCCCGAGACACCCCCAATGACCCTGTGCCCCTGTCACCACTCTCCAGAGAGCCCCCCCTTTGTGCCAAACAAAGCCCCTCCCCCACTCCAGAGCTCCCTACAATCTCCCCCTTTGCCCCCAGCCCAGCCCATTCCATTGGCCAGGAGGCTCCCAGTCTATTGGCTAGCAGGGCCCATGGGAGCTGCACCTGTGGCTGTGCCTGCTTGCAGATGCAGACCTGCCTGGTTGTGCCGCCACAGCACGGTGTGGGGGTGGGGAGCCACAGGTGAGCAAGCCCTGGTTATCATCATCACAGGCCCAGCAATTCTCTGGGTATTTAATTTCACTGAGGCAAGTAATTCAGTCTACTCTTCCTTTCCAGATTGTAAGTTTTCTTACAGGAGAAGTCACAAACTAAGTCTTTGCCAAGAAGTCCAGTTATAGTTTTTTCACTTGAGAAGTAGATTTTCTGATTGTTCATAAGCTCATTTATTTTGTTAACTTGGTTTCATAGGCAATTTTAAAAGTCACTTGAATTGTACCTGGTTTTTTCCATTGGTCCAAAACCACATGGAAGATGTGCAGATTTTTATTTCTGTGGGCAAAACCACGCTGTGTAGAAATGTAAAGGTTGGAGCCAGAAAAGCTCTGCAAGGGTAAGGGTCCCTCAGGAAATTGTCCTCAAGTCATTCATTCTTCTGGGCATTCCATTCTACTGGTCCCTCCTATAGTGATAGTGATCAGTGTTTCCACCCACAGGGGAGAGGCAGAAGACTGGGTCAACCCTGCAGTGACTCTGCCTCTACCATTGTTCTCTGTCTGTTTCCTCCACCAGCCCCTTTGGTCTCCCTAGGATTGCCCCTCCCATTACTCCCTCTGGGTCTTCTCTCTCTGGACCTTCTCATGAAGTAAAGTCTGTCATGACAGGCTCTTATCTCTGTAATGTATTTAATTTTGATGTATTTATTAAGTGTTAGTTAATGCACTATGGGAGTCTCCTTCAGCCCTCTGTATAAGTTGATCCTGTTCTTTCCATATGTTTTGCCCATAGGGTTTTCTGCAGCCCTAGGGCAGCCAGCAATAACCCCTGTGCCTTTGCAATGGGTGAGGGAAGGGGACCATGAGATCCCTATTTATGTGATTTGCAAGAAGTATTACCATTACACAAGGTACCAAATATGTTTAAATGATATAAGTGCCTTGTAAAATCCCAAAGCAAGCTCATTTTCATTTCTCATATCATCTCATATACAGTATACACACATTTTTCATTATATGAGTTGAAATTATTTATTATTATTATTAGCTAGGTTACTGTTGGGGGGGGGGTTCAGTGTGGCAGAATGTGTGCTATTTTATGGGTTGAATGATTGAATGACATAATACCCCCCTGGCCCCATTGTCTGTCACTAAGTCTGGGGTGGGGGCGGGGGGCTGTAGGGAAGGCCTGGTCTCACTGAATAAAGTCTCCTGCTGCAGCAGCTCAGTAGGTTACATCAAAGAGAAGCTGCAGTGACTAGGCATTGGGATGCCTGTGCCTTTAAGAACCCAGCCCTGGGAAGCCAATGGTGTGAAGTTTTTGTCTGTGAGAGGGGAAATAAAAATCCCCCTCTGGTGCACCCACCCCTCTGCCCATGGGCGGCAGGTTATATATGTGTGCGGTGCCCGGGCTCCAGGAATAGTCAGGGCTGGGGGCCCTGCTCCAGCAGTATTTGGAGCTGGGTCTCTCCCTTGGCCCTGCCTGGATCGGGACCCGAACACTGCAGGCCTCCACTCTCCCCCCCCCCACCCCGCCCCGCCACACTGCGTCCCTGCCTGGAGCAGGTCCCAGCCCCCGCCTGCCACCCCTCTTCCTGCGTGTCCCCCCTGAGCCACACCGCATCCTTGCCTGACAAAAAGCAGCGTGCACCTCTCCCCTGCCTGCTCTGTGCTGTCGGAGATCGGCTCCCTGCAGAACTGCCGTCTGCTGCCCCATAATCCTAGTGCCTGCCCTCCACTAATGGCAAGGCAGGCTGCACCCTAATCCTCAGCCCCAGCCTGAGTCCCCCCACATCATGAGCCCCCCAGGCCCCAAACCTCTGCCCTAGCCCTGAGCCCCCTCCTGCATCATGAAGCCCTCATCCCCCAGCCCCAGCCAGAGCCCTCATCCCCCCGCACCCCAATCCTCTGCCCCAGCCCTGAGCCCCCCCACATCATGAACCCCTCAGCCCCAACCCTCATCCCCCTGCACCCTGATCCTCTGCTCCAGCCCTGAGCCCCCCCACAGCATGAACCGCTCATCCTTAGCCCCACAGCCCTCACCCCACCCCTCTGCCCTAGCCCTGAGCCCCCCCACAGCATGAACCCCTCATCCTCAGCCCCACAGCCCTCACCCTGCACTCCCTCCTATCCAGTGATGAGCTGCCAAAATATTAACAACCGGTTCCCTCCTCCTCACCCCATGAGGGGTCATGCCCCCCCCCACTCCTGTCCCATCCAACCCCTCCATGTTCCTTGACAGCCCTCTGCTACCCATGCCCTATCCACCCCCCTTCCCTGTCCCCTGACTGCCCCTTGCCACCCCATCCAACCCCTTCTCTCATTCCTGATGGCACCCCGGGACCCCTACCCCATCCAACCACCCCTTCTCTCTGTCCCCTGACTGTCCCTGGAATCCTTACCCGTAACTGCCCCAGACCGCCCCATCCAACCCCTGCTCCTTTCTGACTGCCCCCTGACCCTTGCCCCCATTCAATCCCCCTGTTCCCTGCCCTCTGACTGCTCCAATACTAATCCACCCTCCCCAACTCCCCTGCCCTCTATCCAACACGCCCTCCCTGCTCCCTTACCTTGCTGCCTGGAGATGGGGGCCCAGCTGGGCTGGGGCTGGAGCCCGGACGCCGGGGCAGGAGCCGAGCCGCGCCGCACCGCTCGGCCGGACCCGGACGCGGACTCCGGGGCAGCAGGAGCCGAGCCCCCGCCGCGCCGCCCGGACCCCAGGGTGGCAGGAGCCCAGCCCCCGCCGCGCCGCCCGGACCCCAGGTGGCAGGAGCCCAGCCCCCGCCGCGCCGCCCGGCCGGACCCAGAGCCCGGGGCAGGAGCCCAGCCGCACCTCCCCTCCCCCCTGCCCCAGCTTACCTGCCTGCCTGCTGCTTGTTCAGGCTTCCCGTGAACATCTGATTCGCGGGAAGCAGGAGAGGGGGGAGGAGAAAGGGGGCGGAGCAGGAGAGGAGGGGGAAGTGAGCTTGGGCCGGAGCTTTTGTTAAATTTAGCAGCCCTTATAGAACTGGTTGTCCTATCCCCAAACTCCCTCCCAGAGTGTGCACCACCTCCCCCTTCCTATGCCCCACCCCCAGCCCAGAGCCTGCACCCAAACTCCATCCCAAAGCCTGCACCCCTCACCCCCTGCCCCAGCCCGGAGCCTGCACCCAGCACCCAAACTCCCTCCCAGAGCCTGCACCCCTCACCCCTTCCTACACCCCCACCCCCAGCCCAGAGCCTGCACCCAAACTCCATCCCAAAGCCTGCACCCCTCACCCCCTGCCCCGGCCCGGAGCCTGCACCCAAACTCCCTCCCAGAGCCTGCACCCCTCACCCCTTCCTACACCCCCACCCCCAGCCCAGAGCCTGCACCCAAACTCCATCCCAAAGCCTGCACCCCTCCTGCACCCTAATCCCCAGCCCAGGACCTGCACCCCATACCTCCCCCCGAAACCCCACCCAGAGCCTTAGGCAGGTGGAGGCAGAGTTTGGGGGGGGGCAGAGTTGGGGCAGGCGGGTTCTGGGCACCACCAAAATTTCTACAAACTTGCCACCCACCCCTCTGCCCCTGCCTGTGCCAGGGTTTTACCCTCTGGCACCCCCTCGCCCCTGGGCTTAGCTCTGGCTCCTTCCACCCCCATCCCTGATTTTGCCCTTCAGCCCCTTCCTAACCCTGCTTTTAGCTGTTTCACCCCCCTGACTAGTCATTTTTCGTCCCCTGCTCAGACCCTGGCCACCCCCTGCTCCAATTCGCCCCCTTTGCCCCTTTTTAACCCTTGTAAAAAGCCACAAGCAGAATCTCACCCCTAGCGAGGACCAGGTGAAGGGCGGTGGCTTAAGCAGGTGTTACTGAGCATGCTCAGTTTCTGTGCGACTGCAGAGCGCATCCTAAGTAGCAAATTCCTGCAGAGCGCAGGAAAACCTGGAACATTTCACTTCACACGTTCGATTTTTCCTTTTACCGCTAACAACAAACAGCCCCCGAGCCCGGCGCCCCCCAGCCTGGCGTCCAGGCAGTCGCCTCGGTTACCTGCCCCTAAATCCAGCCCTGGTCCCCAGGTCACTTACCGAGGCTGCAGCCCCAGTTCCGCACATGGGTCACGGAGCCGGAGGGTTTGGGACCGGATCTGTCAGCGTTACCAGTGCTACATCTGTAGCTGAATTGACGGGGCCGAGCCCCCCCGCCTGGGGCTTATACACGCTTCAAAAGTGAAAGTAACGGTCCGTGTCCCTGGCAGGTTGGGGCGGGGCAAATTCCTCTTAAAGTACCAGCCCCCCCCCCCCGCAGGGCCTAGAGCTGGCCTGGCAGGAGCAGTTTGCTGGGTGAGCCAGTGCAGGGGTGTCAGTGCCCCCCCCCCAGCTGCTGTTCCTGCCCAGCACCGCCCGCCACAGCCCTGCCCGGCTGGGGACATAACGCAACAGCAGCAAAAAGCACCAGCCAGTTCCCACCCCCCACTCTCTCATGCCACCGTCCTGGATGGAGGCAGAATGAGGAAGGGGAGGGGGGAGGCTGCCGTGGGGAGGGGAGCTGAAATCCGGAGTGACTCAGGGCTTGGCTACACTTGGAAATTTGCAGCGCTGCAGCAGGGTGTGAAAACACACCCTCTGCAGCGCTGCAAAGTCCCCACCCGCACCTGCCTAAGGCTCTGGGAGGGAGTTTGGGTGCAGGAGGGGGTTCGGGCTCTGGGAGGGAGTTTAGGTGCAGGCTCTAAGATGGGGCAGGGGGATGGGGTGCAGGAGGAGTCAGTGGGTCGGTGCTTAACTCGGGCAGCGCCAGCTCCTGAAAGCGACCCACGCACCCCTCTGGCAGTGGCTCAGTGCTCAGGGTGGGGGCAACATGTGCCCCCCCCATCCCTCCGAGGCCACAGGGATGTGCTGGCCACTTCCCAGAGAGGTGCAGAGCAGGCAGGAAGCCACCTTAGGCTGTGTCTACTCTGCCACTTTCAGCGCTAATCTTTAGTCTTTCAGGGAGTGAAAAAACACACCCCTGAGCGACAAAAGTTTTAGCACTGAAAAGCGCCAGTATAGGCAGCGCTGTATCGCCGGGTGGTTATTTTTTATCGCTGGGAAAGCTCTGTCACATGGGCAGTCCCACTGTGCTGCCGGTGGTGGTGGTGGCGGCAGCAGCTGGGGGGCCCCCAGGCCCTTTTAAATCACGGAGGGGCAGCAGGAGGGGCTGGGAGGCATGTGGGGGCAGCAGGTGGGGCCGGAGGAGAGACCCAGCCCTGAACATTGGTGGAGCCAAGCCCACGGGCCCTGAATATTCATGGAGCCCGGGCACTACGTGCCCATACTCACCACCCTGCTCCCCTCAGCTGCAGGCTCAGGAGCTGGTGTCGGCAGAGCTTGGGGCTGTCCCAGGGGGTGGTTCCAGCCATTATCACAGAAAGTCCCCCCCACCCCCGACCTCGGAGGGAGTTTTAATGGCCAAATCTGAATGTCAGTAAGGTCTCTGGGGGGCTCCGGGCTGGTGCTGAAGGCAGCAGGGTTCCGTCACTGCTGTAATCAGCAGGAAGCTGGAGAGGAAGAGTCCCCGGGCGCTAAGCCAAAGGGCTGGACTCTTGTGACTCACATGAGTTCCCCTCCCCCCCAGCCCCGCTCCTTCCAAAACAGGGAACAGGAGCAGAGCTCAGATCTGGTGTTGTGTCCTTGCTGCTCAGCACAGATGCTCCCAGCCACTGACACCCCCTGAAAGTCCCCCATCTCCCCAGCAGCCCTTAGTCACAGCTATAGGCACCAACTTTCTCTGGCGCCAATGAGTGCCCGCCCCCCGCCCTGCCCTGAGTCCACCCTTTCCCCACCCCTGGACCCACCCCCATTCCAACCCCATCCCCAAAGTCTCTGCCCTAACTCCACCCCCTCCCTGCCCCTTTGGATCCCATCCCCAAATCCCCACCTCTTTCCGCAGCACGCCGCATTCCCCCTCCTGCCCCGTGAATCAGCTGGTTTACGGTGCAAGGACAGGAGGGGAGAAGCAGGATGCTGCAGCATGCTCACGGAGGAGGTGGAGGTAAGCGAGGGGGGTCACAGCAGCACCCCCTGAGACCAACATGATGTGTGAAACGGGAGGGTTTGCAGGATCAGGCCCTTGCGGGCTCTCTCATATATTATTGCTCCATATTTCATACAGGGGGAGGCAGGATTCATGAAAGGGGGTCTGAGCCAGGGAGAAGGGGGGGAACGTTAGCACTGGAGCAGCATGAGAAGGGGCTGAGCGCCAGGCAGGTGAAGCTGGTCAGCCTGTCAGGAGCTGCTTCCCATCAGAATCTGCTACTAGCAGCTAAAACCTAAACTCACTTGGAGCTTAAGTGTTTGCAGTAGCAGTCCCCTAAGTGCCTGGTTCTGCCTCTAGTCACATGCATTGCTGCTACCCACTAGGAACCCACATGCCTATTTCCTGCCCAATCCAAATGCAAGACCTGGAAGTAATGGGGGACTTTAGCTGCCCCAGATACCTGTTGGAAAAGCAACACAGCAAAACACAAAAGGGTTCTAGTAAGTTTTTGAAATGGATCAGGGATGACCTTTTGTTTCAGAAGGTGGATGAAGTAACCAGGGGAAAAGTCATTTTTAGATGTGATTCTGACTAATGGGATGGAAGGAATTGGTTGTGAATCTGAAGGTTGAAGCCAGGGCTGGCTCTGGCATTTTTGCCGCCCCATGCAAAAAAAAAAAAAAGGCGGGGCCACCAGAGCAGCAAAGCAGAGAGGAAAAAACAGCACGGCTGGAGCAGCAAAGCAAGGGGAGTGGGGGGACACGGCACAGCTGGAGCAGCAAAGCGGGGGAGAGAAACAATGGCGCGGCAGGCAAAGCAGGGAAAAGCAAAAAAAAACCTTACAGGGCAGCTGGAGCCAGGGGACTCCCTGTCCTGCAGTGTGTGCACCTGGTCTAATGGGGGGCAAGGGGAGGAAGCAGGGGGAGATGGGAGATCCCAAAATTATTCTGAACATTTCTGCAGGGACTCTGACCCAAGCTACTGTGTAATTAGTTTTAATTGGCTTGCCAGGGCTTGGAACCTTAGGTAAAATATAACTGGATCCCAACAAATGCTCTGCTCTGGACTGAAGGGAGGGAAGGACACAGGCTGCCCTGCTGAGTTTGCTGCAGGGTGCTCCCCTCCTCCGCCCCCTACAGGGCCGCCGGAGCACTGAACCAAAAAAAGAAAAAAAAAAGCGGCCGTGCTGCCCTAGGTTTGGGCGGAATGCCGCCCTGTAGAATCTGCGGCCCCAAGCACCAGCTTACTCAGCTGGTGCCTGGAGCCAGCCCTGGTTGAAGCCAATTTGGGTGAAAGTGACCATGAAATGATAGATTTCATTATTCTGTGGAAAGGAAGGAGTGAGAGCAGCAGAACAAGGAAAATGGACTTCAACAAACTCAGAGAACCGGCAGCTCAGGCCACATGGGAAGAAAATCTACAGGAAAAAAGTTCAGGGGAGCTGGCAGTTTGTCAAAGAGACACCACTAAAGGTGCAACAGCAAGCTGTCCTGATGCCAAGGAAAGATCGGGAGAACAGTAAGACGCCAATATGGCTCCATCAGGAGCTTTTTAATGACCTGAAAACCAAAAGGGAATCCTACACAAAGTGGAAACATGGACAAGTTGCTAAGAACGAGCACAGGAGACCAGCAGAAGCACATAGGGACAAAATGGGAAAGGCCAAGTCAGAAAATTAGCTAGGCACAAAAAAGGCTCAATAAGAAGAGATTCTATAAATATGTTATGAGCAAGACAAAGATGAAGGAAAGTGCAGGCCCCCTACTTAGCAAGGAAGGAAGCTAATAACTGATAACCTCAAGAAGACTGAGTGTCAGGAATCAAGGCCTGCAGCAGAGCTGTTCTCTGGGGATCCTAATGTGTGCAGCTGGCCTGTACTAGGCTGTTTGGCTACAGCATCTGATTGGTCAGCAGGGCAGCTCTTAAACCCAGCAGCAAGCTGCTACTCAGACCATTGCTCATAGCTATGATAAGGTCTGCACCTGCCCTGTTCCAGTGCTGTGCTGTCTATCTTGCCCACATTCTGGTTAACCCAATTCTGATTCTTGACTCAGATTCCTGACATCAGCTCTGACCCCTGGCTACTGACTCCTGCTCTGACCACTAGACATGATCACCCATGTCCCAGTCACTGACACTGAGGTGTTTAATGCCTATTTTGCTTCAGTCTTCACTAAAAAGGTTCATTGTGACCAGATACTCAACATAATTAATATTAACTGCAAGGGGGGAGGAATGCCAGCCACAATAGAGGAAAGAACAGGTTAAAGAATATTTAGATAAGGCAGATGTATTCAAGTTGGTGGTGCCTGATGAAATTCACCTGACAGCCCAGTCCAGAGTTTTCTCCCCAGGCTGGAGAGCGCTAAAGGGCCATTATAGGGAGGAAGCAGTTTAATGTCACACAGAGATGGGGGATGATCAGGGTTAACCTGGGAAGTGTATCCTGGCTTTAACTCTGGAGTCACAACCAGTCTCAATAATAACAAACCCCTGTAATCGAGTGGGAATTGTCATAATATTTTTTGAATATGTGCCTCAGTTTCCCCTATATAGGGAAGGGTTAAAAAGGTGGTGGAGGAAAAGGGTATTTTCTTTGCTGGAGAATCCAGCTGGGGCTCACATCTACCTGACTGGGGCCTGGACCCAGAGAATGGCCCAGAGATTTGTTACCTGGCAACTGATGACCCTGTCCAGGACAGGAAATCAGCCCATTCTGACCAGCTGGAGAACAAAGAACTGCGCTGAGGTGCCTACAGTGTGGGACAGAGAGACACAGACACAGTTGAACTGGGTCTCAGGGTCTGAGAGCTCTGGGTTCTGGTCTGACCCAGATGGACTAAGCTGTAACTTTGTTTTCTATGCTAATCTAAGGACTTTCTACGCTGTGTTCCAGACAAACTAATAAACCCTTCTGTTTTACAAGGCTGGCTGAGAGTCACTCTGGTCTATGGATGGTAGAGGTGCACTGCTCCCTTGGGTCTGTAAGTTCTTCTCAGGGGTCCGATTCAGGTGGACTCACGGCCCCAAAGTCCGGTTCTAGGAGGTGATGAAGCCAATGGGCTTAGCCCAGAGAGAGTGACACCAGAGGGGGTTCACATTCTGATGCGGTTCCTCCCAAGGGGACTGTGCCAGCGCTGTTCAAGAGCTGTGGATCTGTGACACCCCCTTGCTCCTCCCTTGGGATCTAGCCGCCCCGGCTTTGCCAGAAGAGCGTGTGAGTCCCCTCCATGGAGATCTCTGGCCCGTGGCACTGATGCACGTCCCAGTGAGTCTGCAGGGCTTGTGCACTCCTCAAGCAACTGCTCCAGGCTGGGACTGCCCAGCTGCTCCCCACAGAGTTTACAGGTTCCAGAGGCCCCAAGAGGAAGAGGTTTCTCTGGGACCCTGAGCACTGACACCATTTCTGCTCCTGGCCTGGCTCTCCCTGCCCCTGCGGTGCTGACAGGCTGCACCCATTGGGAGATCTGGGTCTGCCCCTCACAGCACATGCAGGGACATTGTCTGTGTCCATGTCCCCTTCCCCCACCATTCCTGGGATGGGTAACAGAAGCCCCAGGGCCCCTCCATTCGCCCTTTGAGCTGTCAGAGCTGGGACAGGAGCATTGTGGGATAGCGCTGGGGACTATGTGCACGGCTGGGACTATTATACCAGTGATCTCAGTGCAAACTGGCTTGGTGCCGGGCAGGCCCCACAGCGATCAGCCTTGCTCCAGTCCAGTCTGACCCACATGGTGGCTGACACATCTCCATGCTATTGAGACCATGTGGGTGTGGGCGAGTGTGGGGTGGGACTGGTCAGATTTCCCTGCTGCAGACAAACAGGGCAAGGAGCCCAGGGGCTCTGCAGAGCCTGCTCCACTTGTGAGAGCCCCAGGGCGTGTTCCCCAGGAAAGCTGCACTGGGTTAACTCAAATTGCTCTAAAAATTATTTAGAGACCCTGGTGCAGACTCCTGTGTGACTCTCCCAGCTCTGTGTGGACGGGGCTGATCGGATTTAGCTTCATGTTGGTCAGGAACTGACCTGAGCTGAACCGAGCTCAGCCAAGAGTCTGGGCACAAACTGGAACCCGTCCAACCGACCTGCTCCTGGCAATTCCCTCGACCCAGGCAGAGGGGACAGGCTCAGGGAGGATCAGAACTCATTTCTCCAGGGCTCGGCTGGAGTCATGCTGCTGTTCTCACCTCTCTTTGTGTTGTGCCTGCACAGAGATGGGCCCTATGGTCTGTTATTTCTCCTACTCCCCCAATGGGGGGTTATTCCCCCCCCCCCCGCAACTGTGCCATCTCCCAGCTCTGGGGTACTGGGCATGATGCCAGGAGGGGTTGCAGGGAGCAAATCTCTCCCTGGTAAGGGAGCTGGAGTCACCCAATACTTAGCTTAAGTTACCTGCGAATCCTTGGGCTCTTCTGAGTCCTGGAACAACTGGCACAGAGAGAGTGCGGCGAGTTCACACAGCAGAGTCACCTGGAGCGAGGATCATGTACGTACATGGGCTGCTCCCCACAGCACCCGGCTCTGCACCGTCTCACAACAAACCAGGGTTCAACAGGCTCTGACTCCCCCTCATCTTTTCTGTCCCATGTTTTCTAGCTGGGTTTCTCTCCTGTGCAGATCCTGTCACATCCGCCCAGCCGAGGGGCTGCCCTGTACAGGGGAACAGGCTCCCAGCAGCTGTTTCCTGCCCTAGAACAGTGACCAGGATTCTCACCTCTCTGCAACCAGCCCCTCTGGAAGAAGAGAGAGGAAAAGCCCATCACTGGCGTGGGTCAGTGTCCCCAGGGCTAGAAGTCACAGCTCTGTCAGATGATGCAGTAGGGACCATGGGGACTAAGGACAAGGAGTCAGCTTCTCATAGGCATTTCAGCACCACCAGGACCTGGAGGGACTGAGAGAGGGGTCCATTCTCCAGGCCCAACTGCTCCTCAGTTTCTCCTCTCAGCTCCAAGGGGCCTGGTCACTCCCCATGGGGTGGGGGGTCCTGGGACGTGGACACTGCCCCACTAGGGCCTGGGCTGGGACACTTGACCCCTTCCCCACAGGCCCCTGAGTCCCCCTCACACAGGGCAGACTTTGGGCCATGACAGAGCTGGGGCCAAGTTGACAGGCCCCCAGCCCCATTAATGATCCCCTGAGCCAGCCCGACCCCAGGGAGGGGTTTCCAGCCCAGTGCTATGGGGCAATCCCCTCCCCAGGGTGGGTCAGCCCCTGGCAATGGGGACAGAGGGGGGCTGGATCCAGAGGGTGAGACTGTCCCACGGTCAGGGCACTGGGGGCTGGGTTCGTAGCCTGATCTCTGAGCCTCTTCCCAGCACAACGGGGCATGAGGGAGCCCAGATGTACCTGCTCATGGTGCTTCTGACACTCTAGAGGGGAAGGAGAGATGGAGCAGAAAGTCAGTGCCCATGGTGCAGCCCGGGTGGGGTTTTCATCCCTCTTCCTCTCAATCTCCTGGTCCAGCTCTCCCAGCCGGGCCAGCAGGAGGCGCTCTTGTTCAGCCAGGAACTGGCACAGCCGCTCGCACTCGGACACCACCAGCTGCCTCTCCACTTCCATCTGCCTCTGGGGTGCACAGAGAGACCCAGGGACAGGGTGGGGATACAGGGCGAGTGGGGGTCATGGGAAATGGCACAAAGCCTTGTCCGGGCTGCACAGAGTGTTTCATTCAATATCTTTGCCAGTAGAACTGTGTCTGCACTAGGACTTTTGCTAGTACAAAAATGTCACCAAAAATCACCAACCCCAGTCCCCATCACTGCACCAGCAACAGATTTAAGTGTAGCTCAGGGTTTGGCAAATGATGCTGCCCAAACCACCCAATGGCATCACTGGAAACGTCTGACATTCAACCCCTGGGATCAGCACAAATCTCCCCCTGCTTCACCCGGACCCCTGCCACATCTGTGCGTGTTCAGCAGTGTTACTGGCCTCTCCTCCTGCCCCCAGTGCTAGAGAGGCAGAGCCAGAAGCTGCTCCCAGCTACTCTGGTGTGAACCCATTGACTTCACCAGGCAGCAGCCCAGCAGGCTCTCAAGTGCCAGGCGTTTCAGGTGTCCCTTCCCCTCTGCCGCTGCTCCTGCCCTCTGCCGTGGAGCTGCTCTCAGGACCCCTTTAGTGTGGCAGCCCCCTTAGGGTCACAGTCTTTCACTTGGCTTCTCCACCTCCTGGATCCGAACCTAAGAGCGTTCAGCACCCCTGCCTCACACAGTGAGCTGCCTCTGGCAAGTCCACCTAGGCTGGATGCCTGAGGGAGACTTGTACCCCCAAAAGGAGCCATGCACCCCAATTCCTTACTCTTATGCTGTAAAAGCAGAAGGGTTTATTAGATGTCTGGAACACAGCGCAGACAGTGCTTAAGTTAACACAGACAATGGAAAGGTACCGCATGGTCCACCTGAGTCTGTCCCAGAGCCCTCTGACCCCTCTGTAATCCCAGTTTAGAAGGTTCTCTCCTGCCTCCAGCAGCCCCCATTTAACAACCCCACCTGGCCCCACCCCATTCCAGCTGGTCACACCCAGCTTTCTTCCTAAAGAGGATGGGGACCATCCATGGTCATTTGTTTGTGCCAAACGTCCAGGCAATTGGAGTGGCCATTGTCTTCTGGGACTGTCCATGGGCATGGGGCCCCAGGCAGCTAGGAGTCGGTCTGGGCTGTATCTCTGGGTCTCTGCAAAAAGAAACCACCCTTTGCCCCCCCACTTCCCTTCCCCAGGCCAGAAAGCTGCAGCCTGGCTTGGGAGGGCAGCAGCAGCAGCAGCCTGTTCCCTGTCCAGGCTCAGCTTCTGGGCACAGGAGCCCCTCTGAGCATGCCGGAGGGAATGGGGGTGGCTCTGGCTCACATGGCCACTGTCCAGGGCCAGCTCCAGACTCCAGTGCGCCAAGCACGCGCGTGGGGCGGCACTTTCCCGGCAGGGCGGCAGGCGGCTCCGGCGGACCTTCCGCAGTAATGCCTGCAGGAGGTCCACCGGAGCCCGGGACGAGCGGACCTGCCGCAGGCATGACTGCGGAGGGTCCCCTCGTCCCGCGGCTCCGCTTGAGCTCCCGCAGGCATGACTGTGGTGGGTGCGCTGGTCCCGCGGCTCGGATGGAGCTCCCGCAGGCATGCCTGCGGATGCTCCACCGGAGCCGCTGGACCACCGGACCGTCCGCAGCCACATCTACCGGAGCCGCGGGACCGGCGAAGGCCAGCGTGAGCAGCGCGGCGCGGCGCCCTGCTTGGGGCGGCGGGATTTCTAGAGCCGCCCCTGCCACTGTCCCCAGAAGCTGAGCTTGGGCAGGGGGCAGCCTGCTGCTGTTCTCCCAGTCAGCCTGGATCCTGCACTGCACCAGGCAGCAGCGTGGCTAGAAGCAGCTCTGGCCCTGCCCCTTCCTCTCCCCTCCTGGCAGGGCCGGCTCTAGGCACCAGCGCTCCAAGCATATGCTTGGGGCAGCACTTTCCAAGGGGCGGCATTCCAGCCCCCGCCTCCCCCAGCCCTTTTTTTTTTTTTGCTTGGGGCACAAAAAGCCAGGAGCGGGCCCTGAACCAAGATGTTCAGCTGAACCTTTCAGGCTGAGCTGGAACTGACCCTGCAGTTCTGGATTCAGTCGCTAGATGGCGCCCATGGCAGCCTGAGTCGCACAGGCTGGACTGCAGTTCAGGCTGCCCTGAGCAGCATCCCTGGAGCTGAGCCCGGCTGCGGCAGCGGGAGGGGCTCAGCTCCGGGGGACGATGCTCGGGCTCCCCAGCGGCAGGGCAGCCTGAACTGCAGCCCAGCCTGTGGGTAAGGAGCAGGGGAGGGAGGGAAGCAGGGCCCAGGATGCAGGGAGGGGGGAGGGGTTCTGCTGCCGCTGCTGTTCTGCTCTGAGTCTCCCCAGGGCGGCGCAGCGTTTCCCTGCCCGAGTGGGCTGTGCAGGGCGCCGCCGGGCTGTGCAGGGGGCGCAGATCCCGGCTCACGCTGACAGGGTGAGTGGCTGGGCAGCCCGAGCTGCCAGGGGGCTGCCACCTCCTGCCCCCGGACCCAGCCCGCCGTGCACCTCCCCTGCCTCAGTCCTGTGCTGCCTGCCCTGGGTGGGGAGAGGCAGAGCCCAGCTCCAAGCAGGGCAGCCGGGGATACTGCCCCGCCAGGGGACTCCCCTGGCTCGGGCACCTGAGGTCAGCGTCCGTCCTCTCGGCTCTGCCTGCACGGGGCTGGGGAAGCAGCTGTCAGTGCCTGCCCCTCTCAGCCCTTGCACCCCCGATCCCGCTCCCAGCCCCTCCACTTGTACCTCCCCCATCGCGCCTTCGCTGCACCCCTTCCTCTTGTACTCTCCCTTCCCCTGCACCTCTCCCCTTGTACCTTCCCCCAGCCCTCTCCTCCTGCACCTCCCCCTGCACCTCTTCTCCTGCAACCCTCCCGATACCCTCTGTCCTCCTCCACCCTCCTCTGTGAGTACATCACACGCCGCTTCTCTGCCAGTGTAGAGCCCCCAGCACCCCCACACCTGCTCCTCTGCCTGAACCCTCTTTACTAGATCCCCATCTGTCATAAACAGACAGTTATGGGTTAATGCCTCTTTTACCTGCAAAGGGTTAAGAAGTTCACCTAGCCTAGCTCACACCTGACCAGAGGAACCAATGGGGGAACAAGATGTTTCAAAAGGAAGGAGGATTTTTCCTTTGTTTAGTTTTCAGTTTCAGCCGGAATGAAAAAGATCAAGGAACCAGCCTCTTATCAGAGTAGTAAGTTTTAGAAAGGGATAAATAGGTTTATGTTTATTTCTTTGTAACCTGTCTTGTGCGATTAGAGGTAGAATCAAATTGGGTATTTGGGTATTTTCATTGGTGTACTAAGTTTTTGCCCAGGGGAACATCCTCTGTGTTTTGAATCTGTTGTCTGTGAGAGTAGCTGGTATGCTAATCTCTCCCAGGGGGTTTTCTTTTACCTTTCTTTTCTTTAATTAAAAGCCTTTTTCTTAATACCTGATTGATTTTTTCCCTGTTTTTAGATCCAAGTGGGTTGGATCTGGATCCACCAGGAGTTGGTGGGAAAAGGGAAGGAGGATGGTTAATTTCTCCTTGTTTTAAGATCCAAGGGGTTTGGATCTGTGTTCACCAGGAAATTGGTGAAGTTTCTCAAGGCTACCCAAGGAAGGGAGTGCTTGTGAATGGTGGCAGCCAGACCAGATCTAAGCTGGTAATTGAGCTTAGAGCTCCTCATGCAGGTCCCCCACATCTGTACCCTAAAGTTCAGAGTGGGGAAGGAACCTTGACACCATTCCTTTCCGGGTACAAGGTTTGAGGGTTAGTCCCTATGCCTTCCATGTGCATGTGGAGCACTAAAGATGGGGTTGCAGGGGACGAGGGGATGAGATTTATAGTAAAGTGAAATAAAAATAGGAGAAACGGTTTGATCCCCACTGCAAGTGTAAACGGGGATTGCTGTGGTGAATGAGGAGGTCACGTTTGGGGGGGGCAGGGATGGGGCAGCAGGTTGTGCAGGTGTGTGTGTGGGGGGGGAGAAAGAACCAAGGGCTGGGGTAGCAGGGGGGGAGAGGTAGGGGGCAGCCAAAATCTTTTTTGCTTGGGGCAGCAAAAAACCTAGAGCCGGCCCTGCCTCCTGGGCCTGTGTAGTGTAAGAAACTGCTCAGACCTCATTCCTTTCGGTGAGATAGTCACTTAAAATGTCACTTATTTCAGTTTAGCAAGTTGCACAGCTAATTCTGTCTATGAAATAGCTGCAGAGTTTTCTCCTTGGTTCTCCTCGCACTGTTTAAAAGAAAACTTTGTGTTCCCAATGTATCAATGTGCTTCCTTCTTGCAATCTTTGCCAAGATGGAAAGCAAAAATAATGCTGTAACTGGATAAATTGGAGTCATTTCACTGGTTGTGTAGGGAGATTAGTCTTCTTCTAAACAGCTACAGCCCTGCTGAGCTGGAAGAGTCTGTCCCAGCAGAATCAAGCATTCAGGTGTCCCAAGTGATCTGAAGCCAGAATGATATTGAAGCGAGTGTTCTTCCTGCTTTTCTGTCCACTGTAGTAAACTGAATGGCCAAACAAACTGATGAACAGAGGCAGAGACAGCACAGCCGCTTCTGGCATCTGGAACCCACCGGGCTCTGTCTGCTGCTGGTTTGTGCGCTGCAAGGGGGGCTGCAGAGCTTAGTTCTCCTGAGGGGTGGGGGACAGGGTCCTGCCATGGTGGAAGAGATAAAGCAGCCCTCCATAGACAGCTTCGGCAGAGGATTGCAGAGAACGGCCATGGGGCTGGGTGTCTTGGGCCGCCTGGGTGCTGGAGTCAGCTGGCTTGTCATGGACCCGCTCCAGCATATTAGGGCTGTGGCTGTTTCTTTAAGAGAAAACGCCAATCTGGTCACATGACCGCCTGTGTGATTTTATTTTCGTTTTCCATCTCGGCTAATGCTGCAAGAGAAGAGTCCTGGTCTCTGTTTGCAATATAAATATTTCTTTTCCAAAGGGCGAGGAAAAGCTGAGAGATGCAGCTAGTTGGTAGCCAGGGAATTAGCCCTGTAACGTGATAAACTGAAATAGTCACAATGTAAATCATCGCGACAAAGCGTGTGGAGTTTGATCACACCCTGAGATTGGTCCTTCTGAGCAGTTTTACAATGAGGTAGGTTAATTTTGCTGCAAAATGTCTCCTTACATCCCCTTATCTATACCGCTTATTGCTTCGCCAGATTGTAAATGTCACAAAGATTCAATAATCCTGTGTCATTTGTTTTACTCGTTATGGAAACACTACAAGTACATTCCCAATGATTTACATTCCAGTGCTTGTCAGATTATCCTAGCAGAGTAATTTGAGATTTGTGCGGCATGTTGAATTAGTCATTTGTTTCTCTTGCGGGAATGTTTCATTCAAGAACACTGGGTCCGATGTTGTTCTCAGTGAGGTCCCAGGGAGATTTGTAACAAATAATTTCCTGTATCGAGAATACTGGGCGAGATTTACTGTGCCACTCCCGGCCGTTCTGTCTTTCTGCCTGTTAACATTACAGTTTTCCACCTGTGACTGTGGGGCTGAATCCTTTTGTTTCTGATATTTTCAAGGGAAAAAAGGAAAATTTCCACAATCAGTCAAAACAGAAAATTGCATCCTGTTCTCCTTCTGAAATGAGGGGGAATTAAGCATGTGCCTAAAGCAGATCATGAGCTCAAGTGCACTGCTGATTAGAGACTTCATGACATAATTTAAAAAAAAAGGCATATTTACACATTGGGAATGTACTTGTAATGTAGTGTTTCCATAATGAGTAAAACAAATGACACAGGATTATTGAATCTTTGTGTTATTTACAATCTGGTCATCTCCTACTGTGTGAACAGTCACTGGAGGGGAGATTTCCTGAAGAAATCTCTAGGACTAAAGGCAGTAAATTAATTTTAAAACACATTTACAACAATAATTCACTTTTGTTTTGTTTAATATTTTATAGACTTTCATTTTTAATCAAATATTTTTGAAACAAAATTTTCTTTTTTTCAATCATTCTTCTTTTAGCAAGAATAGGGGAGAGATCAATAAAATGTTTTGATTCAGTTTGATTAGAATTCCTATTTTGAATCAATTTGAAATATATATTCTCATTTAGCATCATTTCATTGAAAAATTAGAAACATTCCAATAATAGGAAAATTCATTCTTAATTTTTTTTCTAAGTCATTTTCTAATGAAAAAATCATTTTGTTTAAACATTTTTGAACTGCAGCCACTGGGAGCTGCGGGCAGCCATGTAAATGTAAACAAACTGTGTGGCAGCCTGCCAGTGGATTACCCTGATGGGCCATGTGTAGTACACATGTTGCCCTCCATTGGTCTCACCTGTTCTTAAAAATCTCCAGTGATGGAGATTCCACAACCTCCCTAGGCAATTTATTCCAGTGCCTAACCACCCTGGCAATTAGGAAGTTTTTCCCAACATCCAACCTAAACAGTCCTTGCTGCAATTTAAGCCCATTGCTTTCTGGACAATTCTTCTCCCTTCTCCTTGTAACAACCTTTTATGTACTTGAAAACTGTTATCATATCCCCTCTCAGGCGTCTTTTTTTTTTCCAGACTAAACAACCCCGGTTTTTACAATCTTCCTCATAGGTCATGTTTTCTAGATCTTTAATCATTTTTGTTGCTCTTTTCTGGACTTTCTCCTATTTGTTCATATCCTTCCTGAAATGTGGCACCCAAAACTGAACACAATACTCCAGTTGAGGCCTAATCAGCGTGGAGTAGAGCGGAAGAATTACTTTTGTCTTGCTTACAACACCCTGCTAATATGTTCCAGAATGATGTTTGCTTTTTTTGGAATGGTGTTACACTGTTGACTCATGTTTAGTTTGTGATCCACAATGACCCCCAGATCCCTTTCCATAGTACTTCTTCCTAAGCAGTCACATTTCCCATTTTGTATGTGTGCAACTGATTGTTCCTTCCTAAATGGAACACTTTGCATTTGTCGTTATTGAATTTCATCCTATTTATTTCAGACCATTTATCCAGTTTGTCCAGATCATATTGAATTTTAATCCTATCCTCCAAAGCACTTGCAACCCCTCCCAGCTTGGTATCACCCACAAACTTTATAAGCATACGCTCTATGCCATTATCTAAATCATTGATGAAGATATTGAACAGAACCAGACCCAGAACTGATTCCTGCAGGACCCCACTCATTATGCCTTTCCAACATGACTGTGAACCATTGATAACTACTCTCTGGGAATGGTTTTCTAACCAGTTTACACCCACCTTATAGTAGCTCCATGTAGGTTGCATTTCCCTAGTTTGTTTATGAGAAGGTCATGCGAGATGGTGTCAAAAGCCTTACTAAAGTCAAGATATACCATGTCGACCACTTCCCCCCACATCCACAAGGCTCGTTACTCTGTCAAAGAAAGCTAACAGTTTGGTTTGACATGATTTGTTTTTGACAAATCCATGCTGACTGTAACTTATCACCTTCCTATCTTCTAGATGTTTGTAAACTGATTGCTTAATTATTTGCTCCATTATCTTTCCTGGTACAGAAGTTAAGCTGACTGGTCTGTAATTCCCCAGGTTGTCCTTATTTCCCTTTTTACAGATTGGCACTATATTTCCCCTTTTCCAGTCTTCTGGAATCTCTCCCGTCTTTCATGACTTTTCAGAGATAATTGCTAATGGCTCAGATATTGCTTCAGTTAGCTCCTTGAGTATTCTAGGATGCATTTTATCAGGTCCTGGTGACTTGAAGACATCGAATTTGTCTAAGTGATTTGTAACTTGTTCTTTCCCTATTTTGCTTCTGATCATTTTGATCATTTCTATTTTGCTACCTCATTTTCACTGGCATTCACTATGTTGGACATCCAGTCTCCACCAACCTTCTTGGTGAAAACCAAAACAAAGAAGTCATTAAGCACCTCTGCCATTTCCAAATTTTCTGTAATTGTTCCCCTCACCCCCATTGAGTAATGGGCCTACCCTGTGCTTGGTCTTCCTCTTGCTTTTAATGTATTTATAGAATGTTTTCTTGTTATCTTTGATGTCTCTAGCTAGTTTGATCTCGTTTTGTGTCTTGGCCTTTCTAATTTTGTCCCTTCATTCTTGTGTTATTTGTTTATATTCATCCTTTATCAGAGGGGTAGCCGTGTTAGTCTGGTTCTGTAAAAGCAGCAAAGAATCCTGTGGCACCTTATAGACTAACAGACGTTTTGCAGCATGAGCTTTCGTGGGTGAATACCCACTTCGTCGGATGCAAGAGTGGAAATTTCCAGGGGCAGGTATATATAAGCAAGCAAGCTAGAGATAATGAGGTTAGATCAATCAGGGAGGATTAATCTAGTTAGCAACTAACTACAGAACCAGTTTCTCCTCCCTTGGTTTTCACACCTCAACTGCGAGAACAGGGCCTCATCCTCCCTGATTGATCTAACCTCATTATCTCTAGCTTGCTTCTTGCTTGCTTATATATACCTGCCCCTGGAAGTTTCCACTCTTGCATCCGACGAAGTGGGTATTCACCCACGAAAGCTCATGCTGCAAAACGTCTGTTAGTCTATAAGGTGCCACAGGATTCTTTGCTGTTTATTCATCCTTTGTAATTTGACCTAGTTTCTACTTTTTGTAGGACTCTTTTTTTGAGTTTTAGGTCATTGAAGATCTCCTGATTAGGCCAGGGTGGTCTCTTGCCATACATCCTATCTTTCCTATGCAGTGGGATAGTTTGCTCTTGTGCCCTTAATAATGGCTCTTTGAAAAATTTCCCATTGTCTTAAATTGTTTTTCCCCTTAGACTGGCTTCCCATGGGATCTTACCTACCAACTCCCTGAGTTTGCTAAAGTCTGCCTTCTTGAAATCCATTGTCTTTATTTTGTTCTCCCTCCTACCATTCCTTAGAATTATCAACGCTACCATTTCATGATCACTTCCACCCAAGCTGCCTTCCACTTTAAAATCCTTAACCAGTTCCTCCCTATTTGTCAAAATCAAATTTAAAACAGCCTCTCCCCTAGTAGCTTTCTCCACCTTCTGAAATAAAAAATTGTCTCCAATACATTCCAAGAACTTGTTGGATAATCTGTGCCCTGCTGTGTTATTTTCCCAACAGATGTCTGAGTAAAAGATGTCTGTTCGGAAGGACAGAACAGGCCATGCAGGGGGAGGAGTGGCACTATATGTTAAAGAAAGTGTAGATTCAAATGAAGTAAAAATCTTAAGCAAATCCACAGGTTCCATAGAGTCTCTATGGATAGAAATGTCATGCTCTAGTAAAAATATAACAGTAGGGATCTATTATCGACCACCTGACCAGGACAGTAATAGTGATGATGAAATGCTAAGGGAAATTAGAGAGGCTATCAAAATTAAGAACCCAATAATAGTGGGGGATTTCAATTATCCCCATATTGACTGGGAACATTTCACTTCAGGACGAAATGCAGAGATAAAATTTCTCGATACTTTAAATGACTGCTTCATGGAGCAGCTGGTACGGGAACCCACAAGGGGAGAGGCGACTCTAGATTTAATCCTGAGTGGAGCGCAGGAGCTGGTCCAAGAGGTAACTATAGCAGGACTGCTTGGAAATAGTGACCATAATACAATAGCATTCAACATCCTTGTGGTGGGAAGAACATCTCAACTGCCCAACACTGTGGCCTTTAATTTCAAAAGGGGGAACTATACAAAAATGAGGGGGTTAGTTAGACAAAAGTTAAAAGGTACAGTGACTAAAGTGAAATCCCTGCAAGTTGCATGGGCCCTTTTTAAAGACACCATAATAGAGGCCCAACTTCAATGTATACCCCAAATTAAGAAAAACAGTAAAAGAACTAAAAAAGAGCCACCGTGGCTTAACAACCATGTAAAAGAAGCAGTGAGAGATAAAAAGTCTTCCTTTAAAAAGTGGAAGTCAAATCCCAGTGAGGCAAATAGAAAGGAGCACAAACACTGCCAACTTAAGTGCAAGAGTGTAATAAGAAAAGCCAAAGAGGAGTTTGAAGAACGGCTAGCCAAAAACTCCAAAGGTAATAACAAAATGTTTTTTAAGTACATCAGAAGCAGGAAGCCTGCTAAACAACCAGTGGGGCCCCTTGACGATGAAAATACAAAAGGAGCGCTTAAAGATGATAAAGTCATTGCGGAGAAACTAAATGGATTCTTTGCTTCAGTCTTCACGGCTGAGGATGTTAGGGAGATTCCCAAACCTGAGCTGGCTTTTGCAGGTGACAAATCTGAGGAACTGTCAGAGATTGAAGTGTCACTAGAGGAGGAGGTTTTGGAATTAATTGATAAACTCAACATTAACAAGTCACCGGGACCAGATGGCATTCACCCAAGAGTTCTGAAAGAACTCAAATGTGAAGTTGTGGAACTATTAACTAAGGTTTGTAACCTGTCCTTTAAATCGTCTTCGGTACCCAATGACTGGAAGTTAGCTAATGTAACGCCAATATTTAAAAAGGGCTCTAGGGGTGATCCTGGCAATTACAGACCGGTAAGTCTAACGTCGGTACCGGGCAAATTAGTTGAAACAATAGTAAAGAATAAAATTGTCAGACACATAGAAAAACATAAACTCTTGAATAATAGTCAACATGGTTTCTGAAAAGGGAAATCGTGTCTTACTAATCTATTAGAGTTCTTTGAAGGGGTCAACAAACATGTGGACAAGGGGGATCCGGTGGACATAGTGTACTTAGATTTCCAGAAAGCCTTTGACAAGGTCCCTCACCAAAGGCTCTTATGTAAATTAAGCTGTCATGGGATAAAAGGAAAGGTCCTTTCATGGATTGAGAACTGGTTAAAGGACAGGGAACAAAGGGTAGGAATTAATGGTAAATTCTCAGAATGGAGAGGGGTAACTAGTGGTGTTCCCCAAGGGTCAGTCCTAGGACCAATCCTATTCAATTTATTCATAAATGATCTGGAGAAAGGGGTAAACAGTGAGGTGGCAAAGTTTGCAGATGATACTAAACTACTCAAGATAGTTAAGACCAAAGCAGATTGTGAAGAACTTCAAAAAGATCTCACAAAACTAAGTGATTGGGCAACAAAATGGCAAATGAAATTTAATGTGGATAAATGTAAAGTAATGCACATTGGAAAAAATAACCCCAACTATACATACAACATGATGGGGGCTAATTTAGCTACAACGAGTCAGGAAAAAGATCTTGGAGTTATCGTGGATAGTTCTCTGAAGATGTCCACGCAGTGTGCAGAGGCGGTCAAAAAAGCAAACAGGATGTTAGGAATCATTAAAAAGGGGATAGAGAAAAAGACTGAGAATATATTATTGCCCTTATATAAATCCATGGTATGCCCACATCTCGAATACTGTGTACAGATGTGGTCTCCTCACCTCAAAAAAGATATTCTAGCACTAGAAAAGGTTCAGAAAAGGACAACCAAAATGATTAGGGGTTTAGAGAGGGTCCCATATGAGGAAAGATTAAAGAGGCTAGGACTCTTCAGTTTGGAAAAGAGGAGACTAAGGGGGGACATGATAGAGGTATATAAAATCATGAGAGATGTTGAGAAAGTGGATAAGGAAAAGTTATTTACTTATTCCCATAATACAAGAACTAGGGGTCACCAAATGAAATTAATAGGCAGCAGGTTTAAAACAAATAAAAGGAAGTTCTTCTTCACGCAGCGCACAGTCAACTTGTGGAACTCCTTACCTGAGGAGGTTGTGAAGGCTAGGACTATAACAATGTTTAAAAGGGGACTGGATAAATTCATGGTGGCTAAGTCCATAAATGGCTATTAGCCAGGATGGGTAAGAATGGTGTCCCTAGCCTCTGCTCGTCAGAGGATGGAGATGGATGGCAGGAGAGAGATCACTTGATCATTGCCTGTTAGGTTCACTCCCTCAGGGGCACCTGGCATTGGCCACTGTCGGTAGACAGATACCGGGCTAGATGGACCTTTGGTCTGACCCGGTACGGCCTTTCTTATGTTCTTATGAGTAGTTGAAGTCCCCTATCACCACCAAGTCCTGTGGATGATTTTGTTGTTTAATAAAAGCCTTATCCACCTCTTCTTCTTCATGGGTAGGTGGTCTGTAGTAGACCCCTACCATGACATGACCCTTGATTTTTTTTTACCTCTTTTATGCTTACCCAGAGACTTTCAACAACTTGGTCTCCTATTTCCATCTCAACCTCAGTCCAAGTGTGTACATTTTTAATATATAAAGTAACACCTCCCTTTTTCCTCCCCCAGTCTGTCCTTCCTGAGCAAGCTGTTCCCTTCTATACCAATATTCCAGGCGTGCATATTATCCCACTAAGTCTCTGTGATGTCATCTATGTCATAGTTGTGTTTATTTACTATTTCAAGTTCTTCCTGCTTATTCTCCATACTTCTTGCATTAGTATACAGACATCTAAGATATTGACTTGATTTCCCCCCCCCTCCATTAGTTCTGTCTTGTCTGTCCCTTAACCCTCCTTTAACGGCCTATGCTCCCCCCAAATATCGACCCTTCTCCCAGGTCTCCATGTTTTTAACTTACCTGTGGGCTTTGGTCACCTGCCCCCTTTGAACCTAGTTTAACCCCCCCCCCCCAGGTTAGCCCGTCTGTATCCAAATATGCTCTTCCCGTTCCTTGATAGGTGAACCCCGTCTCTGTTTAGCAGTCCTTCTTCCTGGAACAGCATCCCATGGTCGAGGAAGTCAAAGCCCTCCTAGCAGCACCATCTTTGCAGCCAGGCATTCACCTCCACGATGCATCTATCTCTACCTCGGCCCCTACCCTTGACTGGAAGGATCTAAGAGAACAGCACCTACGCTCCCAACTCCTTCACCCTTACTCCAAGAGCTCTGTCATCACTTCTGATCTGCTGAGGGTCATACCTCGCAGTATCATTAGTGCCCACGTGGATGAGTAGCGTGGGGTAGTAGTCAGTAGTAGGCCATATGATCCTTGACAATCCCTCCATAAGGTCTAGGATATGGGCCCCTGGCAGGCAGCATACCTTCTGGATGCCATGTCAGGGCGACAGATAGGTGCCTTCACTTCCCTCAGAAAAGAGTCACCAACCACATTTCCTCTTGTGAGTGGTAGCTACGATTCTCCCAGCCTTGGGGGTACATGGCTTCTCCTCTTCCACCTTTGGGGTGATACCTCATCGCTCGTTGCCAGGGCAGCATATTGGTTTTCTGTCTCCATGATGTGTGGGTTGGGAGTAGGGGTGGAGCACTGCCTGCTGCCAGAAGTAACCAGCAGCCAATGTCCTCCCTGTATCAGAGCCATAGACTCCTCCCCTGGTGGTGTGACAGCAGTCCTCTGTAGCTGGGTAGCTTCCTCAGCCTTGGATGTCTCCATATGAATACTCGAGGAATTTCTTGTGAGCGCAGATGCTCTTCAGCCTAGCCACCTCCTCCTGTAGCTCTCCCACCTACTTCCTAAGAGATTCCACCAGCAGGCACCTTTCACACTGGATGGTCCCTCCCACTTGGCTTTCTGTGAATGGGAAATACAGGCCATAGTCTCTGGAAATCCACACCAGGATCTGGGTAGAGGCATCCATGGCTGTCTGTCTGGAGACAGGTGCAGGTGGAGGAGACAGGAGCAGTGCTGGCACTGGCGATGTGGCCCTTCCTAAACATAGCGATTATATTACGTCTTCCTTCCAGAAACTCCCTCTCAACTCCCCTGTTCACTAGTTCCCCTGGGTCGCTTAGCTTCTGGCTTTTAAGGCCTTCTCTCCTAGGTCAGCCCTACCCCCTCGTTAATCACACAGGGAGAGGGTGATCACAGGGTTGATTGAGGCTGATCAGAGATGATCCAGGGAACAAAGGTTCAAACAATCCCCAGACACACAATCCCGACTGACCCAGTAACCCATGAGAAAGGAAAACTCAAACAGCCAAACAAACTTACTCACCCCAAAGTTAGTACTCACACCTTGTTCATTTCCTTCTCTCTCTCTCAAAATCTCCGGTTTGCAGTTTCCTCTTCGCTAGCTCCTCTTGGTTGCTCAGCCTCTGGCTTTTAAGGCCTTCTCCCCTAGGTCAACCCTACTCCCTCGTTAATCACAAGATGGGCTGGTGAGTTATTGGTAAGGAGGAAGGTGTGAATGGCAGCCATCAGCTGGTTCTTTATCTATAGACAATTGGAGACCTGATTAAAACTGGTGGCTCATGTAAACAGATGCCAGGGACCCATGTATGCCCCATTTCTCCAGTCTGGTTTCTGATTTTTTCCTAAAATTAAAAGGGTTCTGCCCACTGGTGTCTAGAGCAGGCCTGCACAACATCTGGCCCTCGGAGCCTCACTGTGCAGCCCGCAGGGGGATTCTGAATCCCCCACACACAGCGCTCTGCTGGCAGCCCAGAGCCCTTTGAATCCCAGCCGCGGCCGGGAATCAAAGGGCTCTGCACTGTCCGCAGCAGAGGGCAGCCCAGAGCCCTTTGAATCCCAGCCCGCGGCCGCTGATTGCCCCCTCCAAGTACCCCTGCCCCAACTGCCCCCCAGGACTCCCACCCCCTGTCTAACACCACTGGTCCTTGTCTCCTGATACCCCTCTCCCAGGACCCCACCCTCTATCTAAATGCCGCTGCTACTTGTTCCCTGATTGACCTCACCCCCTAACTGTCCCCTGATGAACCCCTGAGACTCCCATGGCCATCCAACTGCTGCCTGTCCCCTGACTGCCCCCCTGAACCTCCGCTCCATCTAACCCCCCCTGCTCCCTGTCCCTTGACTGCCCCCCGGAACCCCCTACCTCTTCTCCAACCCCCAGCCCCCTTACCGTTCCACTCAGACCAGCGTGTCTGGCTCCATGCAGCTCCAGACACGTTGCTGCCATGCTCCCCCGCGGAGCCCACAGCCCCCCCCAGCACCTGCCTTCCAGATCTGAACACCTCAAAATTCAGGAGTGCTCAAGCTCAGTTTGGGCAGCTGTTACTTCATTTCTCCCAAATCAAATATACCGATCCACTGTAACTTGCTGTAGAAAAAGCAGGATAAAATTGAGCAAGAAATGCTTATTAGGACTGGAATTGCTATTTTCAACAGCCATTGCCTTTTTGTTTGTTTGAAAGGAAGACAGTGATATTGCATTGGCAAATTCCCCATAGAAAGAAAGAGTGGAACAAAAGAATAATAAAGGCACCTCAACTTTTCCTCATTTATGGAGGACAGTCTTATAATATGCATCCAGATATCCTCCAGTCACACAAGCTGAAAATTGTTCCACTTTACTGCAGCTCTGTAACCATATGGGAACCAGTCCTGTCTGTGTCTTGTGCACATCCAAAATTCCGGCTGAATGACCCGCCCTGGGAGCGAGTTACCAGTGACCCAGGGCTGGGGCGGCAGGAGGTGTGTGTGTGGGGGCACTGATGCGGGGGAGCCCAGGGCTGGGGCGGCAGGGGGTGTGGGTTGGGGGAGAGCCCAGGACTGGGACGAGGAGCAGCCAAGTTTTTTTTTTGATTTTTGCTTGGGGCAGCAAAAAACCTAGAGCCGGCCCTGCCGGTTTCCCCCAGCCGCCGGCGCCCCGGGCCCTTTAATTTGCCCCTGAGGGCTCCCAGCCACCTCTTCAGCAGGGAGCCCCTGGTTGATTTAAAATAGAATATCACCTCCCCACCCCCAACCTTCCTTTTTGGCCCACAGCTGTTTTGGTGGGGCGGCTCTGGGGAAGGAGGGTTTGTTTCCGCAGGGCTGGGCGGCCCTGGGGCGGGGTGTTTCTGTGGGGACAGGAGGTTTCGGCCCTCGGCTGTTTTCTTTGGAGGAATGTGGCCCTCACCGCTTTACGAGTTGTGCAGGCCTGGCCTATATGATCCCTAACGTTCCTGCAGCCCCCGCCCCACAGTGCCCCAGTCCCTGCAATAGTTACCGCTCTGCTCATAAATGTAAACCCCTCTGTGTAGAGGTTACAGAGACCAGAAGCCCAGCTCCCCCTTAAACCTTCCCCCTCATGTTTTTGAAATGCCCCTTCCTGGCTGTCCACCTTGGCCAGCTCCCCTAAGCTCACCTCTGTTGTTTGCATCCAACTGATGGAGAGGTGATCATGACAGTGAGGGCAGGGGGTTAAATCTGAATGAGTGACATTGTGGCCTGGTCCTGTGGCTCCGGTGGACCTCCCGCAGGCGTGCCTGCGGATGCTCCACCGGAGCCGTGGGACCAGCGGACCCTCCACAGGCACGTCTGCAGGAGGTCCACCGGAGCTGCGGGACCGGCGACCGGCAGAGCACCCCCTGTGGCGTGCCACCATGCTTGGGGTGGCGAAATTCCTAGAGCCGCCCCTGCCTTGTGCCAGGTCACAACAGCCAGCATGTGGGACAGGGTTCAGCCCCATGGGACAGGAGCTGCCGCTGCAGGGTGAGCGTGGGGCAGGAATGCTTCACAGTACTCCAGGCCTCCCTCCCCAAACGGCAGGACCCACCCTTATGTGGATGCAATTAAATAACCCTTATAAGGGTGTAAATATACACCCTTATGTGGAGGAAATTCTCCCCCCTCCCCACAAAAAAACATAAAATTATAACAATAAAGAGAATGTCCCAGGCTCTAGCTGAAAGAATTTGAAATTCCAAGTTGTGTTTGTGTTGATTGTTAACTGTTTTCATGGATAAGTTTGGCTGGGGCAGGAAGAGGGGGGAACAGCACCCTTGAGATGCCCTGGCGTAGCTAGTTGGAGCTGGTTGTTATGGGAGGCAGAGGCTCGTGTCAGGCCATGCTGATCATTTAGAGCTCAGACACTGAATGGAGCAGAGCTCCACCAACCTCCCTGGCTCCCAGGGGCATTTACACACAGGGCTGGTGCAACCACTAGCAGAACTAGGCGGTTGCCTAGGGCGCCAAGTGTTCGGGGGTGCCAAAAAGCGGTGCCCTGGCTCGGCAGGGAGGATCCGCCTTCCGGAGGCACCGGAGAGCCAGAGCACCGGCTTGCGGGGGCAGCGAGCCCCAGCCATGGAATAGCCGGTGCGGTGCAGGGGGGGAGCAGCCCTGCAAAGGCAGTGGTGCCACTAGCGGGGAGCAGCTGCGCCCCCCACCCCTCCTGCCCAGGCTGCGGCCTGGCGCCCCCCCTCCCCAGAGGCTTCTGCAGGCTGCAGCAGATGCATGTGGGCGGTGGCTCCCATGTGCCCCCCCAGCTCCCTCATTGTTATGCCCTCATGCTCGGGCTCTGCGGCTCCCGGGCATGTGAGCTGCCACCGCGGTGCAGGGCCCTGAGCCTGCCGGGAGGGGCAGTGGCGGTGGCAGCTCACACTCCTGGGAGCCACTGAGCACGAGCACGGTGAGGGGGGAACCGGGGAGCACACGGGGGGCGCTGCCTGCATGCATCCACTGCAGGAGCCCCGGGGCTGTGCCAGGCTGCAGCGGGGGCAGGCGCGCCCCCCAGCTCCCCCCTTCACCGGGCTCGGGTTCTGCAGCTCCTGGGTGTGTGAGCCACCGCTGCCCCTCCCCTCCCAGCCCCCCCCCCCCCCCCCCGCGGCAGCGGCTCCTGACATGCAGAGATGAGTGCTGCCCAATGATCTTGGAATTCCTGGTGCGGGTGCTGAGAAGCAGCCAAGCAGGGGAGAGGAACTAGCTGAGGCAGCAGCCAGGAGTGTCCAGGGGGAAGGTGCTGAGAGCTCACTGCTCAGGGCCTGGTACGGCTTTGGCCTCTGGCATCTCTACTGGGCTCAGTCCTGGGTACACAAACAGCACTGCATTAAGGACCTCAGAAACAGGCCTGACTTGGGAATTCACATAAGTGCTGAATCTATGCCCCTGCTTTGAGGCTGGCATTGACCATCCCATCCCAAATGATTCACATGAGTTTCAGGAACTTTTGGATGTGGCCAAATCTGTTGCGCAACATTAAGCTTGCATGTGTGTGGTGCACTGCCGGCAGCGGGGAGAGGTGAGAGTCTGTGGCTGGAGCTGGTGGGTGTGGTTGTGGGACAAGATAATATCTTTTACTGGACCAACTTCTGCTAGTGAGAGAGACGAGCTTCCGAGCCAAGCAGAGCTCTTCTTCCCTCTGGGAAATATACTCAGTCACTGCTAAATACAAATTGGAACAGATTGTTTAGCATAAGCAGTTAACACACACTTCAAGGGACCATTCAAGGCAGGGCCGGCTCTAACATTTTTGCCGCCCCAAGCAAAAAAAAAGAGCGCCGCCCTGCCCCGCCCCCCCAGCGCTGCATCGTGTCCCCCAAGTCCCTGCCCCGCAGTGCTGCGTTGCGTCCCCCAAGTCCCTGCCCCCCGACTGTCGCACTGCCCAAGACCTCGCCCCCCTCAGCGCCGTGTAGCGCCACCCAAGTCCCCGCCCCCCGAGTGTCGTGTAGCGCCGCCCAAGTCCCCGCTCCCCGAGTGTTGCGCCGCCCAAGTCCCCGCCCCCCAGCGCTGTGTTGCGTCACGCTGCCCAAGTCCCCGCCCCCCCGCGCCACATCGCACCGCCCAAGTCCCCACTCCCCCAATGTCGCGTCGCACCGCCCAAGTCCCCGCCCCCGAGCGTTGCGCTGCCCAAGTCCCTGCCCCCCCCAGCGCCGCCCAAGTCTCCGCCCCCCCCAGCGCCGCCCAAGTCTCCGCCCCCCCCAGTGCCTCCAGGCCAAACCAAAAACAAACCCCGATCGCCACCCCCTCCCAAGGTGCTGCCCCAAGCACGTGCTTGGTAGGCTGGTGCCTGGAGCCGGCCCTGATTCAAGGTGAAGTGGCCAGTTAACAGATTCAGGCTGTGTGAGGTTTGGTTGTGGCTGTGGGCTGGGTTTTTTTGTGTGCAAATGAGGAGTGTGTGTGACTGTTGCAGCTGCTGTGCTGTTTGGAGTGTAATGTATGTAACTGCAGCCAGGTTGTCACAGCGAGTCCACCGGCTCTGCAAGTGCCTATGGGATGGTCATTGCAGATGGTGCATGGGGAATGATATTGATCCCAGCAAAGCCAGTGAGTGGACTCGGGGTGGGGTGGGAAGGGCTCGCGGGGGGCTGTGCATCCTCCGGGGGAGTTCAGGGGGTGAGGAGGGGGGAAACCTGGTCTGGGGAGCAGCCCCTGGGCAGGATGGCCCCTGGGGTCTATAAAGGCTCATTGCAATTTGCCCCACAATGAACCGATGTGCAGGGGGAGGAGGAGAGGTGGAAGTTTTGCCTAGGGCGCAAAATATCCTTGCACCGGCCCTGGTTCTGCCCTGGTCAGAAGCCTGGCCAATATAAGCTCATTACCCAGTCCGCCCCCTCCCTTGATGTGGAGAAGACGTGAACTAGCCTTTGTAAATGTAGCTGAGATGTTCCAAGCACTTCAACCAAAACACACAGTTTTAGTTAAATATCAAACAGATTTATTGGCTACAGAAAGATCGATTTTAAGTGGTTATATGTAGCAAATGTAGAGATCAAAGCTGGTTACCTAAGAAATTAAAATAAATTTCCAGTCTAAGTTCTACAAACTAAAGAGGATTTGAATCAAGCAGTGTCTCCCCCTGACAGATGGTCTAGTTCCTCAATACGCAGGCTGGGACTCTTTTCCAGCCTGGGACCCCCTTCTGTTATAGTTTCTTCCAGCTTGCTGGAAAGATCTTTTGCTGTGACGTGAGGGTCAGTCAGTCCCCACTGGTCAAGCTGTCTCCATAGTACACAATCTCTGGAGAGTGAGTTCTTTCCTTAATGGGTGTTGATGAGCCATTTACCGCTGTCTGGCTACTCCGTTGTTGTACCTGAAAGGCTAGTTGTGATGTTCCCAACCTGACAACATATTTCAGTAACACATGTAGCAACAATTCATAACTTCACATACCATAACACATACAATCCAACAGATCAAGACTTTTAGAATGATACCTCACAAGGCATACTTTGTACTAAACATATAATGATCTGACAGTGGTTAATATGGGGGTTGCAGGGTGCTGCTTTGAGGTACAGAGGCCTTATGTTCAACTCAATGCATTTCACCTCTCTGTGTGTAACACAATAATGTTTCAATGCTGCATCTGATCAATTCCAACACTTCAGCGAATGTTCTAGGCATCAGCAGGCAGAACTGCACTGATTGTGTCAGAAATCTGGAAGCAGGAAATGGGAGACGCTCAGAGGGCCTGGCACTGGGTGAGATGGGCAAATGGGGACCTTCGATGACAGAGTTGGGGGTAACTGAACCTTTAATCCCCTCTGTGGTCTATTGAGAAGCCACCTACAGCAGTGTGTGTGTGTCGGGGGGGAGCAATAACTCCTCGTGGGGAAGCCCCAGCCCAGCCAGTTTGGTTCTGGTGAACAGGGCAGGGATTTAGCAGGAGGCCTCCACACGCCCTGCTGGGACGGTGGACGGTATTTACACCTGTCCGTGAAAATCTGCCTCTAACTCCTCCCAGCTGTGAGTGATGCAGACTCAGCAGAAATTCTGCCCACAGTTCGAAATCGAGGGCCCTAGGAGAGGAACAGGGAGGGGAAATTCAGTCTCATTCATTCATTTCACCACCATGGGCCTCACCTCATGAAATGAGCTACAGGCAGAAAAGCCCAAAGCCCTGAGCCCTGGCACTTTAAGGCCTGTTCACAATTGATTCTGCTTCCCCCAGGATCGCTCCTTAGACTCTCCCCTGTTGCACTGTGCGTTCCAGTGACTCACCAGGCATAGGCGGCGAGTTATATGGGCCCGTGGTGCCCGTGCTCCACCAATATTTAGGAACGTGGGCCCGGCTCCACCAATGTTTGGGCTTCTATTTTCAGAGCCGTCCCATCCATAAGACAGACCAGGGAAACCGCCCCGGGCTCTGCGCTTCAGGGCGGCCTGGGCGAGGGGGGGGCTAGTGAGGGGCTTGGCACCAGCAGCAGTGAGCAACCTCACCAAAGCCCACCCCTGCTCTGCCCCTTCCCTGCCCCCACTCCACCCCTTCCCCCAAACCCCCATCACCCCGCCTCTTTCCTGCTTCCAACCCCTCCCACAAGCGATGCCGAGAGCCGGCAGGGCGGGGTGGGCTGGGGCCAGTTACCTTGCTGCTGCCGGAGCCAGGCCCCCCACTAGCCCCCTGGCTGCCCTGAACCCCGCATCCCCCTGAAGTGTGGGGCCCCCCAAAGCACGGGGTCCCATTCATAGTACAGATCGGGCAACTGCCCTGGACCCCACATCCCCCTGAAGTGTGGGCCCCCCCAAAGCACGGGGTCCATACTATGAACAGGATGGCTCTGCTTGGACTCCATGTTCCCCGAAGCATGGGGACCCCTAAAGCGCGGGGTCCAGGGTGGTTGCCCCGGTCCGTACTATGGACAAGATGGCTCTGCTTGGACCCATTCTGGGCACCACCAAAAATGATACAAACTTGGCACCCCTGTCACCAGGGGCTCTTGCTTAGGGGCCCTGTCCCTGCAGAGACCTGTCACCAGCAGGGGCAGCTCCTCCTTGCGGGAGGGTGGAGTGAAGTCCCAGCAGGAATGTAACTGCTGTGCAGTGCAGCTGAGGTACTGTAGGGGGCAGCACCACCTGCTGCCACTGGGGAATCCTGGAGGCTGCAATACACCAGGCTGCTACCAATGCCTGTGTCCCTCAGCCTGTAGGCAGCACAGGGAGGAGCCCAGAGCAGGACCCAGAGGTGGCAGTGGGGCTGTTTCAGCTCATACGCACTGTAAGGTCTCAGGGGGGTTGGTGATGCAGGGTTCCCAGAGGCAACATGGAATAATGGGGAGCCCAGCGCTGGCCTTGGGGGAGATGGTTGCCCAGCCCCACAGATCTCACTGCCAGGAAGTTTCCCCTGAGACTCAGCCTCACTTTCCCCTTTGTTAATTTCTCCCCATCCCCCCTGCTCTTTTTGCCCCTAAATTCTTTATGTTCAAAAACAGAACCAGAAACAATAGAACCCCCCAGTTGGTGGCCACAGAAAATACTGACTCTAGGATCAATTCTCAATACACATCTCACACTGCCCATGAGACCTCCTGTTCTCAGTCATATCTCTGCCCACAGTCCTGCATGTCTGGATGGGTCCCTTCACAGCTGGGATGGGCAAATCCCCTCCTGCAGACCCCTCCCCTCACAGCTAGGATGGGGGACTCTGGAAAGTCTGGAGGATGCAGCCACATTAGCATTGGCCTCCCCCCTCCTCAGATGCAGTTGGTGGGGCCAGAAATGAGAAGATCCCAGGAGGGGGTTCATACAGGATTTCATGCCAGGCAAAAGTCCTGTCTGGATTGGACTTAACTTTACAACCCCTGCAATGAAGTGTACCTGAGCGGGTGGCTCCCTGTTAAATCTAACACTTTGCATCTCTCCCCATGTTAAATACATCCTGAGTGTTTTTAAACATTGGCCAAGCAAATTGTTTATCGTTCTCTGTATTTATTATTGCTGCACAATAACAGCAGTAACACAGTGCCCCTGTGAACTAATGGATGATGTGGAAGTAGAGCAAGAACGGACAGGGATTTCAATGCATGACAGTCTCTGTGAGCAAGAGTCAGGCTGGCTGTAACCCTAATAACGCGAGGTTTGTAGAAGCGAGGATTGTGTGAGGCGAGTGGGAAAGAACCGTGGGAGAAGTCGTTGCGACCTTGTGTCGATAATGAATGTAGACTGGCGTCTAAATAGAAGTGAGAAAAATAAGATAACAAAATAGCCTATGTATAAACAAAATGCAGCTGTTGCCTATTATTGTATGTAACAAAATTGTAATTGTTTACCTGGGGAGAGACCTGCCTAGGACTGGGGAAACCCTGTGTCCTAGGGCACTCCCTCCCTCTATACAATTGTAAAGAGAAAATAAAGTATCTGACTCTGATGCACCCAACCAAAAAGTGAGAACTAAGTTTTTCTCCGACAATGACAGAGTGCAGCAACGACTTCTATTCACCATTGTTCTGGCACAGCGGCAGGGGCAACAGGTTTGTATAATTTTTGGTGGTGCCCAGAATGGGTCCATGTCCTGCGCCTCCCCTCCCCCCACCACCTGCCTTGTAAGCCGATCTATATATTTTTAAAATAATGTAAAAATGGACTGGAAACAGTAAGCGCTTAACAGTTTCTCTCTATTGCACAATATCACTATTGTCAGAAAAATGTATTTAACTAAGACTATCAACTTGATTAATACTGTTTTGAATACGGAAACAACGCAGCACTCTTGGATCAATAACCCATAAAAGCAAATACCAAGCCCTAGCTGCTCAGGTCCAGACTCCAGAAAGCCCCCTCAGAATCAGTCATCTCCCGGTGGGTGCTAGGGGGAGATGCCATAACATGTGTGTCTCCTCCCCTCCTGCCTCTGCTGGCGCAGTCCCTTTGTTGTGAGGTAGCACAGCATAGAGTGGCAGGGCAAGGGACAGCTCCATCCCCCACTGGACAATGATGAAAAGTGTTTGCTGCCTCCTGGAGAACATTGCAAAAGAAGGGGCTACATTTTGTTTTAGTTTTAGAAAGTATTTGCTTTTATGGCTTATTGATCCAAGAGTGCTGCTGCACAGGGCGCAGGAAGGGATGCCAGCAATGCCTCTCTGCTATGTACATCGGCCAATCTGGACAGTCCCTGCGGAAAAGGATAAATGGACACAAATCAGATACTAGGAATGGCAATATACAAAAACCTGTAGGAGAACACCTCAACCTCCCTGGCCACACAATACAGGATTTAAAGGTGGCCATCCTGCAGCAAAAAAACTTTCAGGACCAGACTTCAAAGAGAAACTGGTGAGCTTCAGTTCATCTGCAAATTTGACACCATCAGCTCAGGATTGAACAAAGACTGTGAATGGCTTGCCAACTACAAAAGCAGTTTCTCCTCCCTTGGTGTTCACACCTCAACTGCTAGTAGAGGGCCTCACCCTCCCTGATTGAACTAACCTCATTATCTCTAGCCTGATTCTTGCTGGCATATTTATACCTGCTCCTTGAAATTTCCACCACATGCGTCCGATGAAGTGGGTATTCACCCACAAAAGCTCATGCTCCAATATGTCTGTTAGTCTATAAGGTGCCACAGGACTCTTTGCTGCATTTAATTCTATCATTTTTTTCAACTATTAATTTTCAAAGATGTAGTGCAGGACGTGAGCATATGTGCCCTGCCTTCCAGAGAGAACCAGTCAAGACAACAAGGGGGCGGGGAGGGGGAGAAAGAGAGAGAGAGCAGCTGCACGTGTGATGTTTATGACACTTGTACATTTGTAACTGAACAACCCAGTCTGACAATTTAATAGTTTATTTTGTTAAGATAAATATTTTGGATTTCTTGAAATTCCACGGTTGAAATACAAATGACGTTATTTAGAGAAGTTAAACTTCAATATAGATTTGAGGGAAGAATTTAAAAAAATGTAAATAATTGCAGTTCTACAAATATGTTTAGATGCTTGTTTTTGAAAGTGTTGAAATGTTAATTAAAATATTCTTGAATTTACACCTTGTTACAATAATATTTTCTAAATTAGAATCATCTTTCTTTCTTTCTTTCTTTCTTTCTCTTTCTTATTTCACATTGAGATTCCCAAGGGTAGAAAATTCTGACTGGAGTGAATGACCCCATACACCTCCATCTGCTACCCCTGGGGCAGGGGACGGGAAAGGTGGGGGCTGGGAGTTCCCAGGTGTCCAGTTTTCGACAGGAACCTCCAGTTGAAAAGGGAAACTGGCAGCGTCCGGTCAGCACAGAAAGTCCAGTTGCTGCAGTAACTGGCCCCCACCTCTGGGGGAGGAAGAGCAGCAGGGCTGGGAGGGGCCAATCTGTGCCGCGGGGTCACTGTCAGGGACCGAGATTCCCTCCGGCCTGAGCTGGGACCGGGCAGATTATCAGGGGAGCCGCGTTTGTACCCCCAGCGTTGAGACCAGGAAAGAAATAAGGGCGGAGCTTCCCGGAGAAGGTGCCAGTGAAAGTGAAGAGATGGGACCTGTCAGTCACATTGTAAAACGAGACCTCGCCCGCCTCATAGTCCAGGAAAATCCCCACCCGGCTGGGCCTGACGCTCACAGGGAGGGGGGTCGGGGGGGAGGTGCAGGCCGTGTATCCCCCATCCCTCAGCCGCACGACCCAGAATCCATTCCCAGGTGTGAGTGTGCTCTCCCCCTTCCTGCACACAGATTCCCTACAAACCCCCAGTACCCAGTCAGTCTTGTCTCCCACCTCCACCTCCCAGTAACGCCTCCCGCCCGCGAACCCCTCAGCGCCCAGAACTTCAGGGTACGTATCAAATCTCTCAGGGTTGTCGGGCAGATCCTGGCGTTTGTCTCTGAGTCTCACACGTTTCAGATCCTCAGACAGGACGAGTTTGGGATGAGCTGTGTCTGGATCCAGAGTCACGTCCACTGGGGAGAGAGTCACAGAGTCAGGGTCGGGGGCAGGGGCTGGTCACTGGGATCAAAGGGAAATTAACCTGCATCCCCATTAATCACTGGGGCGGGGGGAGGGGGTGTTGTTGCCTGAGGGGAGTCAGGGCCCCTCTGCCTGGGAGGAGACAATGAGGGGAAAGGGCAGGAGGAGCGGGGGGGGGGGGGGGAGGGGTGAGAAGGTGGCGGGGGAGGGGAGGTGACAGACTGATGTTGGGAGAGGAAAGGGGAGGGGAAGGTGACAGGAGCAGAGAGGGGGAGCAGGGAGGGACATGGAATGGGGCAGGCACAAGGGCTATGGGGTGATAAGGGAAGGGAGGGGCACCAGGAGGACAGGGGTGTGAAGGGAAGGGCAGATTCCAGGGGGCTGCAGAAGGTGAGGGGAGGGGTGGGCACCAGCGCAGAAGAAGGGGATGGACCACAGGGGCCCAGGAAAGCAAAGGATGGGACAGCAGAGGAGGGTGAGGGGAAGGGTGGGAGACATGGCACAGAGGAGGGAAAGGGGAGAGGTGGATGCCAGGACATAGTGGGGGTGTGAAGTGATGGGAGTGCTCCAGGGTGCAGAGGATGTTTGGGGGAGAGGGGCAGATGCCAGGAAGGCAGGGGGGGGGGAAGGGAGGGGCTGTCCCAGCGGGGCAGAGATGGGTGGAGAACAGGGGCATGTGCCAGGGAGGCAAAGTGGGAGTAGAGGGGGCAGGGGCCCAGGGGAGCAGAAAGGGAGTGAGAAGAGCGGGAGGGATGTTGGTGAGGGGTCAGAATAGATGCAGGGTCCAGGGTCCCTCACAGGGGTGGGGGAAGGGTAAGGGAGGGGCTGGAGCCAGAGAGTGGGGAGGGAGAAGCAGGCCCCAGGGAATCTCTGTTGCTTTCGGGCCATGTGTGGTTGGTTTCTCTCAGAGCAAGTCGGTGCTGTCCCCACACACACTCAGGGTGCAGCCCTGTCCCAGGGGGAGCAGCTGGGACTCTCCATGCTGGCAGGCCCCACAGGCCCCACCTTCCAGCCGGGAAAACCCCACAGCCAGCCCCTCCCCTCGCCAGGCCCAGCCCCACCGCCATGGGGGCAGTTGTCTGGATTGGGCTCTCTTGGGGGGGCATTACAGTGGAAGATTTGAGGGGGGTATAAATGTGTACTAATGGGCTGTTGCTAATGAGGCCAGGGCAGTGGGGAGGGGATGGGGCATGTCATAGGTCTCACCCCCACTTAGAGCTGTTGGGTTCCAAAATGGGGACCTGCATGGACTCCCCTAAACTAAAATCCTAGTTTAGATCTGGTAAAAGCTGCCACCACCCAATAATGTTCGTGTATTGGGACACAGTCCTTCCCCAAAAATCCTTGGGGATCCCAAGAGCCCCAAATCCATGGAGTTCTTACACCTAGGAGTAATAAACCATTCCCTCCTGCTTCCTCCCCCCTCCCTTTTCCTAGGAGAGATACCGGGCTCCAACTACAGAGGGATGCCGTCCTCCTCCCTCCTCCCCTTTCCATAAGAATGCACCCAAGGAAAGATCAACCAAGTCCTTAACAGAAGAGATTTATTAAAGAATAAAAAGAAAGTAACTGTCTCTGTAATACCAAGATGGAACAATACACAGGGTCTAAATTTATTAATCTCTGGAGAGAATCCCCCCTCCTTTCTTTCTCAGTAAAAGCAATAACAGTACAGAATTAAAGAAATTCTATAGCAAAACACACAATTGCAAATGTAGAAATCAAATTATAAGACTAATCCGCCTTTCTAATTAATACTCACTATTGGATAGTAGGAACTACTCCAGGAGAACTTGGAGACATGTCTGTCCTCTCTTAGATCCAAAGAGAGAACGAACAATCCAACAAAGAACACAGACAATCCACAGAGATTTGAAATTATCCTGTCCCTTGATTGGTCCTCTGGTCAGGTGTTTCTCAAGTTACTGAGCTTGTTAACCCTTTCCAGGTAAAAGAGACCTTAACCCTGATCTGTTTATTTATGACAGGGCATTTCCCCACTTACTGCCCCCTCCATCTGGGAGAAGCTGCACCAGGGACCAGTCCCAGTTCACACCTGCACAGCGCGTCTGCACTAGGGGTTTGCACTGGTGCAGCTACATCAGTGCAAGGAAACCCCGGCAGACATGGCCTGAGACACTGCTGTGCCAGAGCCCGTAACCCCTCCCCTCACTGGGGTTATGGATCAATAATTACAGGGTCACTGGAGCAGGGGAGCTGGACTCTGGGCTCCCAGGTGGGGCTTGACCCACTGGGCTGCAGAGTCATTCTCACCCCCATGCTCTGGCCCAGTGCCCATGGCAGTGTTCAGCCACAGGGGGACATCATCAGACACCTGGAGCCCAGCAGGTCGAGCTCTCATGGCATCACACCGGGGGAGTGAACCTGGGGCTCCCAGCTGAGGGCCCAGCCACTGGGCTAAAGGCTAAAAGGGAAGAGGCGGCACCTTTTTGTCTTAATTGAAGCTAGTCAGAGATGGATTCACGAATAGTTTCTCTTGACCCAAAATATAATTTTGCAGCAAATAAACTATTTGTCCAAAACATTTCACCCAGCTCCACTGCAAACCTGTCTGAGCAACTTAGGAGCCCCAATCCCAGTGACTTGCAATGAGAGACTGTCAACATCCCCAGAAACGCAGGTACAGGCAGGCCAGGCTCAGGACATCAGCTATGAAACACTCCAGAGCTGCTGGTTAATTTGCCCTTTGCAGACAAATGCCCCCTGGGCCCCTGATCTCACCCGCACAAATCAGGTTGAAAATGGAGACTTGGCTCCAGCCTGAACTCTCTGCCCAGAGCAATTTGTCCTCTGGACTCTGATAGTAGCACAGTCCCTCTGCAGCTGCACCTGGGCATCTCCCAGAGCGGATAACAGTCACAGAGACCATCTCAGAGCCCCAGGAGCTCAGGTGTCTCCATCTAACGACTCTGCCAGCCACCCCCCACCCCCCCGCTCTCATTAACCAGCCCTGGGACAGACACCCTGGGAACTTTCACACCCAGAAGCTGGAGACACTTTGGGTCCTTCTACACAGCCTGCAGCAGCGAGTCTTGGAACAGGGTGGACAGATTCAGGCTTACGGGGCTCCCTCTTTGGAATAAAAATAGCCGCATAGATTTTCAGGTTCTGGCTGGAGCTCAGGCTCTGAAGCCCAGGGTGGAGCCAGGTCTGCCCCTCACAGAGCAAAAGGGGACATTGTCTGTGTCCACATTCCCTTCACCCCCTTCCTGGGATGGGGAACAGCAGCCCCAGGGCCCCTCCCTTCACCCCCAGGACAGGGGAGTGAGAGCTCTCGGCCTCCTGGGCAGTGGGGCCTCCCAGCACAGGTTCCTGGGTGAGCATGAAAGTGTCTCCACACAGAGAGCTCTGTGCACCCAGCAAATACACAGATGTGCCCGTGGATCAGGATCCGGGATGATGCTCTCCCCAGGAGTGATGGAAGCTCCCTCAAAGTAGAGGGGTCACCGGTTCGTGCCAGCCCTTCTCCCTGAGCTCCTGTCCCCGCACCCCTGAACCCTCGCTCTCACACTGCCCCTCCTTCCTGAGCCCCTGTCTTCACACCACCTCTTCCCCCCAACACCCTGGTTGTTCCTCTCGGCCTCCTCCCCCCTCATCGCTCACCCTTACAGCTGGTAAAAAGTGGGAACGAACAGCCCTCCCATTGGTAAAAGTGATGGGGCCATGGCCTCCTGGTCCCCCTCTTCCAGTGCCCCTTACTCACCCCCCAGCCCCGGGAGGAGATGAGCCTTGGGGCAGTGTCAGTGAGTTCAGTGCTGGGGGTACGAGTCGGGTTTAGACCCTGGTTGCTGGAGCTCTGTGTATTGAGGGTACTAGGACATCACAGCAGTTGTGTGAGCCCCTCACTGTCCTGTCAACATGGCTCAGCCCTGACATCTGCCGGAGCCTCTCCCTGGGGAGGAATCACCCCGGGGCCCATTCAGGCCTTGGCTTCCTTGCAGAGGTGGCCGGTGAGGCTGCCGTTAAAGTGAGTTATGATGTGAGCTCCTGTCCACTGGGAACCGGACTCTCAGCCTGGGCTGAGATCGGTGACTGGGGAGTGAAAGGCCCCAGCTGCAGGACTCGCTCCAGGGTTTTTGCTGCCACAAGCCAAAAAAAAAAAAAAAGCCACGATCCTGATCTATGGCACTTCCGCTGCGACTCTACCACCACCGCTTCATCCACATCAATTCGGCAGCAGGTCCTTCCCACCAAGAGTGAGTGAGGGACTCGCTGCCGAATTGCCAGACGTGCCGCCCCCTTCCATGCACTGCTCCAAGCACCAGCTGGCTATGCTGGTGCCTGGAGCAGGCCCTGCCCAGCTGCCCTCACTGCCCCGAGCCAGCCCAGCGCCTCCAGCCATTCAGTGCAATAACAGCGATGCTCACACTTGGTGACACAGCCAGTGCCCTTAGCGGGCAGGGCGAGGGCCTGTCCAAGGAGCAATGGGCACAATCTGCAGCAATGGAGGTTGAGGCTGGAGATGAGGAAACACTTTCTAATTCTCAGGGCTGTGAAGCTCTGGATCCTACTCCAGGGGAGGTTGTGGGATCCCCGTCACTGGAGGTTTGTAAGAACAGGTTGGACAAATCCCTTCCAGGGATGTTCTAGGCCCTGCCCCAGCATGGGGGTGCTGGACTAGGTGACCTCTTGAGGTCCCTTCCAGCCCTGCATTGCTCTGGTTCTAGGTTACAGCAGTTCCTGGGGCTGGGCTCAGGGCCTGGGGGCTCTAAGCCTGGTGAATGAAACGTGACAGAGTTAACACTGTTAGTGACCATGGCAGTTGGCAGCTCAGCGTCCCTGCCAGGGGCCTGGGCTGGCATGTGGCTGCCTGTCCCTGGCTCAGCAGGGTGTTACTGGGCCATGTGGACAGGACCTAGGGTTGGCACCTGTCCATAGGGTTGCCAGGCGTCTGCTTTTTTATTGGAACGCCTGGTTGAAAAGGGACCCTGGCAGCTACGGTTGGCACCACCGACTGGGACATTAAAAATCTGGTCAGTGGCACAGCAGGGGCCCAGGGCTAAGGCAGCCTCCCTGCCTCCCTAGGTCCATGCAGCTCCTGGAAGCGGCCACCGATTTACTTACCTGGAGTTTGAAACTTTTCTAGCAGAGTCTGCAGAGAGGAACATTTTACATAGACGGTCACCCCTACATTACCCTCACGCCAATGGGGAAATCGAACGGTTTAACAGACGTTTGAACGAGAGTTTGCAAATGGCTGAACTGGAAGGGCGATTGTGGATACCCTTCACTACCGATTTCTTGCAAGCATTCCGGGCTACATGACATTCCACAACGCAAAGATCACCCGCAGAGTTACTACGTGGGAAACAGATGAATACTAAACTGAACATTGTTGGATTGTTAAAGGCACGACCTGAGGCCCCTACCAAGGATGATGTGCAAAAAAACAGTTGAACGGAATCAAGCAAAATATAAGGCTTTCACAGACAAGTGGTGGGATGTTAAGGAACCAAAGTTTGAGTGTGGTTCCTTCGTTAGAATACAAAAACCTGGAATTTTACGCAAAGGGGACCATAAATTCACAGCTCCTCTTAAAATCATAGAGAAGGGACCTTACACCTATCGACTTTCTGATGGGCGGGTATGGGATGCTTATCTTGAACCTGCCTATGCACCAAGAGGAGATTATGCCAACACCCAGTGTGCATTAGATGACTTCACCATAGTATCCACACAACAAGACATTGCGCTGGAACCGGGGCTTGAGAGACGGCCTGTCAGACCCAGACGACCATCTGTCTGGACTAGAGACTGTGTTATGTAGTATCTACAGTGTTTTCAGTGTAATATTTCTGCCAACAGTGTAGTGTCTTGTTTCATATTTGTTCCTGTGGTTAGAACACCAGTGTTTATTCTAATTGGGAGAGTTTCTTAAGAGAGGAGGGAATGTCGTGTTTAGATGTTTGAAATTATTAGAACTGGGAGCATTGGCTGTGGGGAGTCTGAAAGGACAGGAAACAGGAGGTGGGGGGAGGAGTTGAGGAGGCTGAGTGAGAGCTACCGAGGGTGCAGCAGCAGCTTGGTAAAGAGGTTCCACTTTAAAACTAAAGTCCTGTTGAAGTTTGTTAATACCTTGCCTGGTCACTACAATACCGTGGTAAGTGCTGCCGGGACCCTGAGCCCCCTCACGAACCCCCTCCCACACCCCCAATTCCCTGCCCCAGCCCTGAGTCCCCTCCCGCACCCAAGCTCCCTGCTGGAGCCCACACCCCTCACTCCCACCAACACCCCTTCCCCAGCCCGGAGCCCCCTCCTTCACCCCAAACCCCTCATCCCTGGCCCCACCCCAGAGCCCGCACCCCCAGCTGGAGTCCTAACCCCCCTCCCGCACCCCAAACTCCTGCCCCAGCCTAGTGAAAGTGACTGAGGGTGCGGGAGAGCAAGCGACAGAGGGAGGGGGGATGGAGTGGGCCTCAGAGAAGAGGAAGCGCAGGGGCAGGACCTCAGGGCAGGGGTGGGACAGGGGTGTTTGGTTTTGGGAGATTAGAAAGTTGGCAACCCGACCAGTCCAGGTTTTCTCAGGATTGTCTCTTTGTCCATGTCAGTCTCCTGGGAAATCTGTGAGTCTGCCCAGGACATGACAAGTCCCAGGTGTGTCAGTGGCTGTAGCGGGGGAGCTGCGGGGTGGTGGTGCCTATGCAAAGGGAGCTCTGGGTCCAGAGTGCCTGGGAGCTGCAGAGATGGGGCAGCTTGAAACAGTGAGTGAGATCAGGAGCTCAGGGCCAGCAGGGGCCAGTCACCACTGTGCAGGTACCAGCTGTGGGGGGTCACCACTGGGGGCAGAAGGGTAGATCTGGCACCATGTCCTGCTGGGTGAGGTTGGTACTTGGGGCAGTCCAGGTGCAGGAGCCTCTGGTGGCTGGTGCCCTCTCCTGGGATTCGGATGGGGAGACAGTGCCCGGGTGAGGGGACAGGTGATGTACAGGAAGCAGGGAGGTTTCCTGTTTTGTTCCACCTCAGAGGTGGTGACCCTAACAGGACCCCCAGTGGTGTTTGTGTAACTGCCCTGGGTGCCCCTGTCCCTCCCAGCTCTGTGCGGTAGGATACCCCGGAGTGCATGGACCCCTGGGCCAGTGGTGCTGTAATGTGTGTGCATGGCCCCTGGGCTCTCTGATCCCTGCTGGAGCTGCCCAGACTCTCCCAGCATGCACCAGGGCACACACACAGTCAGGCAGCAGGCTGGGTACAAACACACACACGCAGCTCAGCCACGGCTGTGAGGCAGAAAAGTTGCCGCGGGGGCACAATTTGTTGCAACTGAGTCAGGGGAGCATCACAAGCTGGTTATAAAAACCTGTCTGCCCTTGCAGTGGGGACAGGGCCTTCCTCCCCCCAGATCCAGGGGACACTGAACAGCTCCTGTCTGGGCCTGTTACGCTAGAAGGAAATTGTGGGCTAAAGCCCAGTCTGAGCATAGAAACCTGCTGCTGGGAAGACAGAGCCTAGCAGTTCAATGCAAATGATGGACAGATAAGAATGTCCATCCTGCAGAGCCCAGGTACCCCCTGCAAAGGTGACACCAGGGGGCAGCATTTCATCACCAATCAGCCCTTTCCCAAAGGGGACATGTCCCTGCTCTGCAAGAAACCTGGGTTTTGTCTGCCCCTTTCCATCCACCCCAGTGACATTTCTGTTTCCAGCCTATTGAATGTCATAGGAAAATGCTCTGTGCAGGGAAAGGAGCAGAGAGCTCCCGGGGGGAGGTGGGTCTCACCATGGATAAAACACCATCAGTATGTACAGTACCTGAGTAGATCTGGGCACGTCTCCACCCTGCAACCAAACACAGACAGAGGGGTGAGAACGCCCCTGAACACAGACACACTGAGCAGGAGACAATGTCACACAGGGTGATACTGGGGAGAATGGAACTTACTGAGCTCAGCCTGGAGTTTGTCTAAAAATAAAACCAAGAGAAATGAGTTAATATCACATAAAATGACCAGATGTTCCCATTTTATAGGGACAGTCCTGATATTTGGGGCTTTGTCTTATATAGGTGCCTATTACCTCCCATCCCCTATCCCGATTTTTCACACTTGCTGTCTGGTCACCCTAATATCTCTTCTGCAAGATAATGTGAAGTGAGTCAAAAAGACCTTAAAGGAAGGAAGTTAAAATCCTTAGACTCAGCCTGGAGGCTACATCAGCAACCAGAGCCTGGCACCTCCTGAGCAGCAAAGGAATCAGCAAGGGGAGAAATATTGTAACCCCACCTGGCAAGGTGCAAGCGGTTGTTAGAGCCAAATAGGGATCCCTCAGCAAGTGGAAAATATTAACCCCGTGAAGCCTGCAGAAAGGAACATGCAGTACATCCGGTGAAGTGCATGATGGGAATTAGGAGGCTAAAATGGAATTAGGAGAGTGAACATCCAGAGAGATAAAACAAATACCAGGGAAATATTTCAGTCCATCGGTATCAGGAAGCCTGTGAGAGAATCGATGGGTCCCCTGGATCAGCGGGGGGAAAGGGAGCAATTGGGGAGGGTAAGGACAATGCTGAGAGACTGACTGGTTTCTTTGCATCAGTTTCCACCACAGAGAATGTTGGGGAGAGACCTGCCCTGGAGCTGCTCTGTTCAGGAAATGAATATCAGGGATCGAGGTGCGAAGAGGAGTTACTGGAACAAGTGATAAGTTAAAGAGCCAGCAGCCACCCTGAGCAGTGTAGATCCCTGCTAGGTGGCAAACACCCAAGAGTTTTGAAATGACGTCAGACGATATGGCTGAGCTGCTAACAATAATACGCATCTCTCATTAAAATTAGCTACACTTCCAGAGATTCAGAGGGTTGGGAATGTTGTCCCCAGCTTTAAAAATTTGGCCAGAGTAATTCTGAGAATTACAGTCCAGTGAGCCATACCTCAGTGCCTCGTAAATTGGCTGAAACAAGAACTAAACAAGAATTCTAAATCAGCTGTATGAGAATGATGGGAAAAAGTCCAACCAGCACAGCTGGAAAAGAAAACTGTGGGTATGTCTACACTTAAACCCCTCCAGCAGTGCAGCTGCACCACTGCTGCTGGGGGGCTTCGGCATAGACCAGGAGTAGGCAACCTATGGCACACGTACCAAAGGCGGCACCCAAGATGATTTTCAGTGGCACTCTCACTGCCCGGGTCCTGGCCACCTGTCTGGGGGGGGCTCTGCATTTTAATTTAATTTTAAATGAAGCTTCTTAAATATTTTAAAAACCTTATTTACTTTACATACAACAATAGTTTAGTTACATATTATAGACTTATAGAAAGAGACCTTCTAAAAACGTTATAATGGCACACGAAACCTTAAATTAGAGTGAATAAATCAAGACTTGGCACAGCTCCTTCTGAAAGGTTGCCGACCCCTGGCATAGACACCACCTATGCTGAGGGGAGGGATTCTCCCATTGTCATAGGTAACCCACCTCCCCGTAACCCACCTTCCGTTGACCTAGCACTGTCTACACCAGGGGTTAGCTTGGTAAATATAAACTGCATCTCTCAGGGGTGTGGATTCACACTCCAGAAAAATGTAGCTATACCAGTATAAATTCCTAGAGTAGACTAGGTTTGTGTGTCACTAATCGATTAAATGTTGGTGAGTTTGTCAGTCCAGTATGGCACAAAGGAGAACCCAATGGCATAACTGATGTGGCCTTTCAAAGTCTTTGAAGAAGTTCCTCACAAAAGGTTATTAAGGAAACTAAGGCTGCCTACACTACCACTTATGGCTCCAAAAATTAAGTCACTCAGAAGTGTGAATATTCCACACCCTGAGTGAAATAATTTACACTGCCATAAGTGTTAGAGTGCACAGCACTATGTCGGTGGAAGAAACTCTCCTGCCCACATAGCTCCCACTGCCCACTGGACGTGAATCATTACGCTGATGGGAGAACTCTCTCTCGTCGGCACAGAGTGGCTCCACTAGAGATCTTACAGTGGCCCGGCTGCATCGGTTCAGCTGTGGCATTAGAAGCTCTGTAGTGCAGACATAGCCTTTGGCCTGGTCTACACTACGCGTTTAAACCGGTTTTAGGAGTGTTAAACCAATTTAACACCACACCTGTCCGCACTAAGAGGCCCCTTATATCGATTTTAATGGCTCTTTAAATCGGTTTCTGTACTCCTCCCCGACGAGAGGAGTAGAGCTAATATCGGGATTAACATATCGGAATAGGGTTAGTGTGGCCGCAAATCGACGGTATTGGCCTCCGGGCGGTATCCCACAGTGCACCACTGTGACCGCTCTGGACAGCATTCTGAACTCTGATGCACTGGCCAGATAAACAGGAAAAGCCCCGCGAACTTTTGAAATTCATTTCCTGCTTCCCCAGCATGGAGAGCTCATCAGCACAGGTGACCACGCACAGCTCATCTGCACAGGTAACAATGCAGTCTCCTGAGAATCGAAAAAGAGCCCCAGCGTGGACTGCACGGGAGGTACTGGATCTGATCGCTATCTGGGGAGAGGATTCAGTGCTAACAGAACTGCGTTCAAAAAGACGAAATGAAAAAGTATTTGAAAGAATTTCAAGGTCTATGACGGATAAAGGCCACACCAGGGACTCACTGCAGTGCAAAGTGAAAGTTAAGGAGCTCAGACAAGCCTACCAGAAAACCAAAGAAGCAAACGGAAGGTCCGGGGCAGGGCCAAAAACATGCCGCTTCTACGCTGAGCTGCATGCAATTCTAGGGGGCTGAGCCACAAGTACCCCACCCCTGTCCGTGGATTCCGAGGTGGGGGTTGTAATCTCTGCCATGGCTGAGGATTATGCAGACGGGGAAGATGACTATGAAGAAGGTGAGGAGGACGACCTTGCAGAGAGCACACAGCACTCCATGAGCCCCAACAGCCAGGACCTTTTTCTCACCCTGACGGAAATACCCTCTCAAGCCACTACCCCAGATAATGACGCCATGGAAGGGACCTCTGGTGAGTGTACCTTTGCAAATATCAAACATTGTTTTTTAAGCAAGCGTTTTTTAATGATTGATTTGCCCTGAGGACTTGGGATGCATTCGCAGACAGTAAAGTTACTTAGAAAAGTTTGTTAACATGTCTGGGGATTGAGCGGAAATCCTCCAGGGACATCTCCATGAAGCGCTCCTGGAGGTACTCCAGAAGCCTTTGCAGAAGGTTTCTGGGCAAGGCAGCCTTGTTCCGTCCACCATGGTAGGACACTTTACCACGCCATGCATGTAGCAAGTAATCAGGTATCACTGCATGGCAAAGCATAGCTGCGTATGGTCCCGGTGATTGCTGGCATTCAAGAAGCATCCGTTCTTTATCTCGCTGTGTTATCCTCAGCAAAGTGATATCGTTCAGGGTAACCTGGTTGAAAATCAGGAATTTAAGTAAGGGGGATGGCCATTTTCCTATTGGGTTCGTGGACTGCAGCAGCTTAAAAAAAATCCTTTCCTGCACGTAGCCAAGCAGGTGGAGGGGAGGAGTGAAATGCCGATGATCTTTTTCGTGTTTGGTCAGCGGGGATCTTCCCCAAGCTACCAGACAGGCAGTGGGGGTGGGGAGGGGAAGGGTGTTGATTAGCAGGGAGTTAGCATGGTATTAGCCATGCATTGGGGGGAGGGGTAAATCACTGCAGAAGCCGAAAGACAGTGGCTTCCCATAGCCGCATGCAAGCTGAATTCTGATGCCCGGACCTGTGTCTGTGAGATCTGTAACCCCAGAGCTGCAGGCACTCAGTATTAAGATGAAAAATGCGACCTTGTAGAGAAATCACATGTGCTATGTAAGGTGAATAGTGCTGTTCACTGTGAAAGAGTATAACCATTGTTCTGTAAAATGTATCTTTTTAAATACTTCTCTCCCTCATGCAGCTGCAAATTTTTCAAGCCTCCCTACTCCATCCCAAAGGCTAGCCCAGATAAGGCGGAGGAAAAAGAAGACGCGAGATGAAATGTTCTCAGATATTATGGAAGTTACACACAAGGAAAGAGCTCATCTGAATGAGTGGAAGGAGGTGGTATCAAATTACAGGAAAGATGCCAGTGAACGTGAGGACAGGAGGGACACCCGAGATGAGAGGTGGCGGCAGGAAGACGAGCAGGAAAATCAGAGGTGGCGGCAGGAAGATCAGCGGTGGCGGGATGCAACTCTGGGGCTGCTGCATGATCATACTGACATGCTCCGGCGTCTGGTGGAGCTTCAGGAACGGCAGCAGGATCACAGAGTGCCGCTGCAGCCCCTGTATAACCACCCTCAACCCTCACCATATTCCACATCCTCCTCACCCAGAGGTGTAAGAACGCGTTGGGGGAGGCTCCATGCACCCGCCCAATCCACCCCCGTGGACAGCCCAACCAGAAGGCTGTCATTAATGTGAAATTTTTTTACTTCTCCATCCCTCCTATCCTCCTCCCAAACCACACCCTTACTTCTCTCCCTCTTTTTATAATGAATTAATAAATAATTCATGATTTTTAAACTATAGTGCCTTTATTTGCATAAGTAAGCTGTACTCGAAGGGGGAGGGGGAGTTGCTTACAGGGAATGAGTCAATTAAGGGGGGTGGGTGTTCATCAACAAACACAACAGTCACACTGTACCCTGGCCATTGATGAAGCTCGTTTTCAAAGCTTCTCTGATGCGCACCGCTTCCTGGTGTGCTCTTCTAATCTCCCTGGTGTCTGGCTGCGCGTAATCAGCGGCCAGGTGATTTGCCTCAGCCTCCCACCCCGCCATAAAGGTCTCCCCCTTACTCTCACAGAGATTGTGGAGAACACAGCAAGCAGCAATAACAAAGGGGACATTGGTTTGGCTGAGGTCTGAGCGAGTCAGTAATGTGCGCCAATGCGCCTTTAAATGGCCAAATGCACATTCCACCACCATTCTGCACTAGCTCAGCCTGTAATTGAACAGATCCTGACCACTGTCCAGGCTGCCTGTGTATGGCTTCATGAGCCATGGCATGAAGGGGTAGGCTGGGTCCCCCAGGATAACGACAGGCATTTCAACATCCCCAACTGTTATTTTCTGGTCTGGGAAGTAATTCCCTTGCTGCAGCCATTTAAACAGAGTGGTGCTTCTGAATACGCGAGTGTCATGAACCCTCCCTGGCCATCCCATGTGGATGTTGATGAAACGTCCCTTGTGATCCACCAGTGCTTGCAGCACCATTGAAAAGTACCCCTTCCGGTTTACGTCCTGGGTGCCCTGGTGCTCCGGTGCCAAGATAGGGATATGGTTTCCATCTATCGCCCCCCCCCCCGCCCAGTTAAGGAATCCCAGTGCAGCAAAGTCATCCACTATGGCCTGCACGTTTCCCAGAGTCACAACCTTTCGTAGCAGCAGCTTAGTGATTGCTTTGGCTACTTGCATCACAGCAGCCCCCACAGTAGATTTTCCAACTCCAAATTGATTCCCGACTGACCGGTAGCTGTCTGGCGTTGCAAGCTTCCAGAGGGCTATTGCCACTCGCTTCTCCACTGTGAGGGCTGCTCTCATCTTGGTATTATGGCGTTTCAGGGCAGGGGCAAGCAAGTCACAAAGTTCCATGAAAGTGCCCTTACGCATGCAAAAGTTTCGCAGCCGCTGGGAATCGTCCCACACCTGCAACACAATGCGGTCCCACCAGTCAGTACTTGTTTCCCGGGCCCAAAATTGGCGTTCAATGGATAGAATCTGCCCCATTACCATCAGGATCTCCAAAGCGCAGGGGCCCGCGGTTTGAGAGAATTCTGTGTCTACGTCCCCATCACTGTCATCGCCGCGCTGCCGAATCCGCCTCCTCCTCGCCTCGGTTTGAAGGTCCTGGTTCAGCATATACTGCACGAGAGTGCACGAGGTGTTTAAAACATCCACGATTGCAGTATTGAGCTGAGCAGGGTCCATGCTTGCTGTGTTATGGCGTCTGCACAGTTCACAAAGCAAAAAAGGCGCGAAATGGTTGTCTGCTGCTTTCACAGCGGGAGGGGTGAGGCTGTACCCAGAACCACCCGCGACAATGATTTTTGCCCCATCAGGCACTGGGAACTCAACCCAGAATTCCAAGGGGCGGGGGAGGCTGCGGGAACTATGGGATAGCTACGGAATAGCTACCCACAGTGCAACGCTCCAGAAATCGACGCTAGCCTCGGACCGTGGATGCACACCACCAAATTAATGTGCTTAGTGTGGCCGCGTGCACTCGATTTTATACAATCTGTTTTACTAAACCGGTTTCTGTACATTCGGAATAATCCCGTAGTGTAGACGTACCCTAAGTCATCATGGGGTGAGAGGTAAAGTATTGTCCTGGATCAGAAACCAGCTAAATGACAGAAAACAAGGAGCAGGAATAAATGGTCAATTTTCATGCGGAAAAAGGTTAGCAGTGGGGAGCCTCAAAGTTGGGTGTTTAGTCTATTTCAGTGGTTCTCAAACTGTGGGTCAAGACCGCAAAGTGGGTTGTGACCCCGTTTTAATGGAGTTGCCAGGGGTGGCTTAGAGTTGCTGGGGCCTGGGCCCGAAGCCCGAGTCCCACTACCTGGGGCTGAAGCTGAAGCCCGAGGGCTTCAGCCCTGGGCACTGAAGTTCAGGTTACAGGCCCCCCTGTCTGGGACAGAAGCCCTTGGGATTCAGCTTTGGCCCTGGCTTCCAACCCAGGGAGTGGGACTCAGGCAGGCTCAGGCTTCGGTCTCCCGTCCTGGGATCGTGTAGTAATTGTTGTTGTCAAAAGGGGGTCGCGGTGCAATGAAGTTTGAGAGCCCCTGGTCTATTTATCAGTGACTTGGAACAAAGGATAAGCCCTAAAGTGGCAAAATGTGCAGCTAACACACAATGATTTAGGTTACCAAAGAAGTCTGAGTTATTTCAGAGGCACCAAGCTTGAATAACCTGACGGCTGATGAAATTCAGTGTTGATCAATGTGAGGTAACGCATGTTACAAGGATAATCAGACCTGCGCATGCAGGTTATTGGCTTTAAAATACTCAGGAAAAAGACCTGGGCAGCCCTGTGGACACCTCTGCTCAATGTGATCTAAACTCTCAGGGTGAGATTCTGTGCTCAGAACCTGCAGCCCAGGGGCACTTGAGGGCTCAGGCAGCTTTAAGTGCTGCCCCGTATCTTCCTGACCCTGGGTGCTCTGGATGCCAAAGCAGCCCCCGCTGTAACTCAGGGCTTGTCTGCAGGGCAAAGTAACACCAGTGTAAAATAAGTTGGGCATTTAAACCACTCATGTTGTACCAGCGTAATGCTCCATATGATACACTTATTCCATAAGTGAGTTTTTCTGGCTTAGCTTGTGCCTTTAGTTACAGCAGCTCCCTGGGCACATATGGGCAGCAGCACGGCCCAGGATCTCTGCAGCACCGTGCGCTGTGGCCCTGCCCCGACACGTGCCTCTTGTTCCCAGCCCCATCTTCCCTACACCCCTACAATAGGGCTTGTGAGTGGGTCCTCAGAGGGCAGCCCGCAACTGTTCTCTGCACTGCCTGCACTGGAGGAATCCTCCCTCAGCTGGATCCAGGCCTTCTGGAGCCCAGTTACACTGTTTTGGTCCTTTTACTGACCATAAAGGGGTTGAAGGCTGGGTGAAAATCTCATGCTCCATTTATTAAAAGGTGTCCAGCCTTTTTGGGTATGAAGGTAGCATTGAGCAAGTGACCTGGGTATAAGCAGTGCTCCAGCCCACTGAGATCTGCCTGAGTCTGCAGGCAGCGCTGTTCGCTGCTCACACTCATCCAGTGGGGCTGGGATGCTGACATTAAAGCCTGATCGATGACAATTTAATTGTCACCATTTGCAGTTATTTCACTGCTGATCATTTTAACAGAAACATCCAACTTCTGTGCTTCTCCCTCACAGCTGGATGCAAGGACTGATACTGAGGAGGGAGGGGGGCAGTGGGGCAATGGCAGATACTGGGGCAGAAGGCAGTGGGGCAGCTACCTGTCATCAAAGGTTACTGGCTACACTTGAGATTTGCAGCGCTGGTGGAGGCTTTCCAGCGCTGCAATTAGTAAGTGTCCACACCTGCAGGGCACATCCAGCGCTGCAACTCCCAGGCTGCAGCGCTGGCCGTACACCTGGGTCTGCATGGGGAATAAGCATTGCAGCGCTGCTCATCAAGTGTGGACACACGCCAGCGCTGTTATTGGCCTCCAGGGTATTAGCAGATATCCCAGAATGCTTTTAACTAAATTACTCTCTTTGTTTTGTTATGCAGCCTCGCTTTGTTTTGTTGTGAACTCGGAGCTCCGGCTCCATTGCTACCGGAGCTGCTTATCTAAAAAACAAACACAGCTCCTGTTTACTGTGATCAATCAAATGAGATAACCCCTGTGAATGAGGCAGGCAGGGAGTGAGTGTTTGCTTGACAGAGAAGATGCAGGCTGTTTGCAATTAAGAGTTAAGACTAAGGGGTCGGAAACATTTTCTGATTTTTTCAAGGCAGGAAGCTAACACACAGTGTTGGCTCCAAAAATCCACTCTCTCTCTCTCACCCGCTCCATGTCACACCCCACCCCACCCCACCTCCCTCTTTTGAAAAGCACGTTGCTGCCACTTGAACGCTGGGATAGCTGCCCATAATGCACCGCTCCCAACAGCGCTGCAAATGTGGCCACACACCAGCGCTGGTAGCTGTGAGTGTGGCCACACACCAGCACTGTTCCTACACAGCTGGATGACCAGCGCTGCAACTCGTAAGTGTAGCCATACCCTGGGGTGAGGAACAGTGAATTCAATTCCCTCCATCCAAATACACAGTGACCACTTTTATGCTAAGCCAGGAAGGGAGAGAGGAGATACATTTCCCTTTCCCTCCCCTCCCCCAATACGAAATGCCTCCTGGATACGAGAGCAAACACACGCACACGAACACACAGCACATGGTCACTGTGAGTGAAATCCTGCCCCTTCCCTCTTTACATGGCTGTGGAAGGGGGGATCCCAAGTGAGAGATCCTGTTAAATGCTGGACAAGGCTTATAGTCTCCAGCAATGAGCCTGGCCCATGTGGGTTGCTAGACAGAGCTGCTCAGCCCCTTCCCCTTCACGGCTCATCTGTGTCAGTGCGACAGAGAGAGAGAAAAGGGCGAGAGGTTGGATTTCATTCCATCACGTGTAGGGTGAAGTTCCTATTACTGTTTAACGCAGCTCCGCTGTAGTTATGAGACGGAGAAACAAAGAGCCAGACAAATCAGTCACACAGATAGGTCTGTCTGTGCAGACCTCTGCCCTCTGTGTCCCTGCTGCCTGGGACTGGACTGCAGCGATGGGTGAGTCAACCTGTCCCCACAGGCTGTGGCCTCTATGGGTCATAGCAGCCGACCCTGCTGCTTGAATCCTAGACCCACTCACATCAGATATGGCTGTTGTGGGAAGGAAGGTCTCTGTTTATTGAGTTCCCTGTCTGGTGCCCTCTGTGCCCATCCCTTGAATGGCCCCAGCTCCCGACTGTGGGGATGGGGGAGGGAAGAGAGCGATGGGAATGGGACTTTGACCTGGGCTGGATAAGGAACAGGGTCTTGCTGGCTCCATCCTAGGCCAGATCCTGATCTTGTGGGTAGTGTCTGCCCCTTGGTCCTAGGGATAACAGGGAAGAGTTCCCCCTAGGGGGGATAGTGGTAGATAGTGGGTGTCCCAGCAAAGAATGGGGTGGACGTGCCCTTCCTAAGCTGGATGCTCAGGTCACTATCAGTGCTGAGCACAGCCAGTGCTAGAGCATCTTGTGCCCAGTGTGAGCAGCGTGTCAGACCAGCCGTGCAAATCCTGAGTGTGTTTGTGTTATTACAGCATCCTAGCCACAGCTCACCAGTGCAGCTGGTGCGGAGAATTCTCTGAAAGGCCCAGGGAACAAGACAGTGACAGTTAATTGTTCTGTAAAAGCAGCAAAGAATCCTGTGGCACCTTATAGACTAACAGACGTTTTGCAGCATGAGCTTTCATGGGTGAATGCCCACTTCATCGGATGCAAGAGTGGAAATGGTTAATGGTTCTGATAGTTTACTGTTTGGAAATGAGCCCAGCATAGCTCTCTCCGGGCACATACACAAACTTTACATACAACTCAAAATTAGTTAATCCCTGGCACCTAAATATGGACTCAACCCACATAACGTATCTGTTAAAGCAGGGGTGGGGAAACTTTTTCTATCAGGGGCCACTGACCCACAGAAAAAAATAGTCAGGGGCCACACAGCCCCACAGGCAGGGGGCAGGGCGTGGAGCCTCGGGGCTTCCCCTAGGCTCTGGAGTGGTGTAAGAAATGAGGGGTTCAGAGTGCGGGATGGGGCTCCGGGTTGGGGCAGGGGGTTGAGGTGTGGGAGGAGGTGAGGGCTCTGTCTGGCAGTGTGGGCTTGGGATGGGGTGCAGGAGAGGGCTCCCGGCTGGGGCAAAGGGGTTTGGAGTGCAGGAGGTGGCTGAGGGCTGGGCAGGGAGTTGGGGTGTGGGCTCCAGCTGGGGGTATGGGCCCTGGGGTGGGGCCACAGATGGGACAGGGGGTTGGGGTGCAGGAGGAGGTTTGGGGTGCAGGTTCCAGGATGGAGTTTTGGTGTAGGAGGGGGCTCTTTGTTCATTTATTTATAAATGGACACAAATCTGACATCAGGAATTATAACATTCAAAAACCAATAGGAGAACACTTCAATCTCTCTGGTCACTCAATAACAGACCTCAAAGTGGCAATTCTACAACAAAAAAACTTCAAAAGCAGACTCCAACGAGAAACTGCAGAACTGGAATTAATTTGCAAACTGGACACCATCAGATTAGGCCTGAATAAAGACTGAGAGCAGATGGGTCATTACAAAACCTAATTTCCCCCTGCTGTTACTCACACCTTCTTGTCAACTGTTTGCAATGGGCCAATCTCATTACCCCAATAAAAGTGATTTTTCCTCCCTTAGTATCCTGCTGTTAATTGAATTGTCTCGTTAGACTGACCCCCCACTTGGTAAGGCAACTCCCATATTTTCATGTGCTGTGTATTTATACCTGCTCCTGTATTTTCACGCCATGCATCTGATGAAGTGGGTTTTAGCCCATGGAAGCTTATGCCCAAATAAATTTGTTAGTCTCTAAGGTGCCAGAAGGACTCCTCTTTTTTTTTTTTTAATCTCTGTTTCTCTCTCGCTCTCTCTCTCACACAAAGTTCCCACCTCTTGTTACTTCACCTTTTGCTCTGTGCTGCCTCCAGAAGCAGTAACTGGCCAGGGGAATGAGAACAGCCAGGAGAGCCAGGATCACCCCAAGAGCCACCATCCAGGGACTGACTTGTGGGAAAAACAGCTCTGCAAGAGAAAGTGCCATTGACTTAGGAGCAAACGTGCAGAATGAAGGCAGGACATTGACAAAGGTGACACGTTAAAAGAATCTCACAGGGAGATGTGGCTGCTTTGTGCTTTATTATTAAACCAGTGAGAGCCCAAGTTAGCTTGGTTACTGAACATGGTTAATTAATGGGAGCGGGCATGTTGGGGGCTCGGGTGCAGCTCCATTATGCTGCTCCTATCCCCACTGGCATAAGTTCAGGCATTCCCTACGTTGCTCTAAGTGATCCCCAAGCTGCAGCCAGTGCAGAGTAGCCCTTAGAATCAGAGAGTTGTGACCAGCTTCCTGACACATCCGACTCTCCTCAGCCACATGAAAGAATCTGGCCCAAAATATGTTAATGCAGGATTTTAATAAAAACAAAAGTTGAGCCTGGAGATTCAGAGTCATAATTCCTCCAGATTCCTCTTCCCTGGGCTTCGAGCAATGGCTGTCTAGAGGGTCCTTGCTAAGAGATTAGTGCGGTGTATTGAAAACCATGTAAAAATTACAAGCTGACACTTGAAATCCTGAGGGGATTCCTGGTCCTACTTGCAGGCTAGGGGGCTCTGTAGGGAGCATGCATCTGGGTCCTCTGTAGTCAGTCAGCAAAGAGCCAGCCTAGAGCAGGGTGGGTTCCGTTCTGCCTCTCTGCCTTAGGGAGCAGCCTGCTTTGTCTCTCTCTGTAGTTGGCTGTGGCATGTTAAGAACATAAGAGTTAGAGTTCTGGATTCTTAGAGTTCATGTTAGAATTCTGGATTCTTAGAAATAAAGCAGTGTGACATTGCAGCCTTTCAGGAACAGTATTTATGTTTTGTTTCTAACTCTCCATGTGTGCTGTGAACAATCAGGTAATACTGGGCATAGCACAGACTAACCAGCAGTGCAGCACTATGAGACCTCAGACAAATAGTGCTTTACAAATACAACATTCTTACTCTTATAGTGATGAAATATTCATTCGATAGTAACCAAGTTATTTGGTAGATAATAACACATAAAATCACCACCTTTTTTTCTAAAAATTAAGGTGCTCTTAGGTAAGATTTTGTTTCTGCATATTTTGGGCCTGAACTTTTATTGCTGGTATTTTCAGATGTAATCTAAGTAGCAATTCTCAGGCCATATTCAGGGCTCTCTTGTGCTAGTCAGGAAAAGTGACTTTATTACCCAGATTTTCATAAATATTTAGCACCCACAACTCTCACTGAGAACAAAGGAGAATTCCCTCGCCCATCCCCACAGAGAATTGTGATGTTCACAGCGTGTGTGCGTATACACACACACACTCACAAAGTGAGATGTAAGTATAAATACTCCTCCTGGAAGGCTGCCGTGTATCATGACTTTATTTCTTAGAATCCAGAATCTGAATACACAAGAACCCCAGAACAGAGAGGGAGGCGTCTCCCTAAGGCAGCAGGCACAACTCACCCACATTGCTCTACGGTGGCTCGTCTATAGGCACAGTTAGTGCGCGGCAGGCTGGGGTGTAAATCCACTGTGCACTGGCCTGCTGCGCACTAACTGGCTGTGTGCACCCTGCTGCACTGCACTAAAAGTTCCCTGGTGCACTTTGATCTGTTCCCATTTTAAAGTGGGGTAGATCAAAGCACAGCATAGAATTTTTAGTGCATGTAGCAGGGTCCAGCCCAAGCTCAGACATCTATTCCACAATTTAACAGGCCCTTAGCCTGAGCCAGCTGGCCTGGGTCACCAGCGGGTTTTGAATTGCAGTGTAGACATATCCAAGAGAACTGAGATTATACAGGACTTTACAAGACGTGCTCAGCACATTGAAGGTTCAGGCCAGTAAACAGGAGACACAATGATAAATACTCTCTGCTCATGTCTGCAGCATCTCAATTTATCCATGTGCGGCTGGGACGGGCACTGACCTGCTATGAAAATCTCTGACTCTCTCTCCTGGTTGAGTCGGGGGGTTCTGACACAGCAGGACACTTTCTGGTTGGACTCCTCAGTTATAACAACGGCAATCTCTGCTTGAAACAGGCCATTGGCCTCTGGGGTTATTTTTTCAGAGGCTGATGGTAAGAGCTGCCCCCGGAGATCTCGCCACTGAGCTTCGGGCTCTGGGTACCATCCGGAGGATCGACACACAACCCGAATCCCTCCGTCCTGATGTCCCTCCACAGAGATGGCAGGAGCAGAGCCCAAACCTACAGAAGAAATAAATGAGCTTGTGATAATCCTACAGTGCCCAGTAATGAGCCAAACATTTTATTACACAGTTATCAAAAGCCATTTCCTATTAAACTGAGAATTGAATGTGAGTCCACAAGTGCAGCTGGTCCATTAATCTAATCAGATTCCAATTTGATAGAATTAATCTTAATGTCAGGGCTGTTCTATGCACAAACTTGCTCCAGTTTTGTTAAAGTTTTTTTTTTAAACCAGTGCAAACCCTGTGTGGACACTCTTAAATCAAGAAGGGATTGACTAAAGCTACATTAATATAAGCCATTTCCAAACCATTTAAGAGTGTCCATATAGGGTTTTGCACTACTTCATTGTAACCAATGCATGTGGTATGTATAGACCAGAGGAGGGCAAACTGCAGCCCCCGGGACCCTCCTGCCCGGCAGGCTCGCCACCAGCCCCTCCCCCGCTGTTCTCCCTCCACCACAGCCTCAGCTCACTGCACCGCTGGCGCAATGCTCTGGGCAGTGGGGCTGTGAGCTCCTGGGGCAGCGCCACTGCAGAGCCTGGCCTGACCCGGGGCTCTGTGCTGCGCGGTGCGTGGCTGGCTCCAGCTGGGCGGAGCGGCTGCCTGTCCTGGTGCAGCCACGCTGCCAGCCACCGGTGCTCCAGGCAGCTCTGTAAGGGGGAAGGGAGCGAGGGAGGAGGGTTGGATGGAGGGCAGGGGAGTTTGGGGGTGGTCAGGGGCCAGGGCAGTAAAAGGACAGGTAACAAGGGGGTTAGATGGGTCAGGGATCCCGGGGGGCCATCAGGAAGGGGGGGTAGATTGGGCGGCGGGGAGATGTTGGGGCAGGAGGTCTAGAGGCGGTCAAGGGACTGAGTTGGGGGGTGGATAGGGCAGGGGTTCCAGGGGGGCCATCAGGGAACAGGGGAATTTAGATTGGGCAGGAGTCCCGGGGAGGCAGTCAGGGGACGAGAAGCAGGGAGGGGTCAGAATGTTGGCGGGGGCACAGCCTCCCCTAACCAGCCCTCCATTCAATTTTTGAAACCCGATACAGTCCTCAGGCCAAAAAGTTTGCCCGCCCCTGATATAGACAAATGTTAAATTAATTCACTACCAAAAAACTTTGTTACTGGGGAGTTCAAGTTGCCTCGGCTGTGCCTTGTACCCTTCCAGAGCACAGAAGTTGGCAGCAGAAAACTGGACTTCACTGAGAGACAGGAAACACACCCACACTCACACCCACCAAATACAGACATTAGATAACAAAGAAATGCAGGGTAAAGGTATTGCCTTCTGTACCAGGCCACACTTTTACTGATGAGCTAAACTGAAATAAAATGAACTTAATCTGAATGATCTTAATCTTTTGTGTTCATGAATATCGCTTGTGCTGTTCTCTCAGATTACTGCTTGGTTACTTTTATTAAAGAAACTATTTCTGTCTCAGACTCTGTGCTTGCGAGAGGGGAAGAATTGCCTTTTAGGCCTGGTCCACACTAGGACTTTAATTCGAATTTAGCAGCATTAATTCGAATTAACCGTGCACCCGTCCACACCACGAAGCTATTTAAATCGACATAGAGGGCTCTTTAGTTCGACTTCTGTACTCCTCCCCGACGAGGGGAGTAGCGCTAAATTCTACATGGCTATGCCGAATTAGGCTAGGTGTGGATGCAAATCGACCTTAGTAGCTCCGGGAGCTATCCCACAGTGCACCACTCTGTTGACACTCTGGACAGCAGTCCAAGCTTGGATGCTCTGACCAGCCACACAGGAAAAGCCCCATGGAAATTTGAATTCCTTTTCCTGTCTGGCCAGTTTGAATCTCATTTCCTGTGTGGACGTCGTGGCAAGCTCTGCAGCACTGGCAGCGATGCAGAGCTCTCCAGCAGAGGTGTCCATGCAATCTCAGAATAGAAAGAGGGCCCCAGCATGGACTGACCAGGAAGTCTTGGATCTGATCGGTGTGTGGGGCAAGGAGTCTGTGCTTTCGGAGCTGCGCTCCAACAAACGGAATGCAAAGACCTACGAGAAGGTCTCCAAAGCCATGACAGACAGAGGCTACAGCCGGGATACAACACAGTGCCGCGTGAAAGTCAAGACAAGGCTACCAAAAAATCAGAGCGGCAAACAGACGCTCCGGAACCCAGCCCCAGACATGCCGGTTCTACGACGCACTGCATGCCATTCTCGGTGGGTCTGCCACCACTGCCCCACCAGTGTGCGTGGAATCTGAGGATGGGATACTGTCGATGGACTGTTCCTCGGAGATGTTCGCGGACGGGGAAGATGAGGAGGATGAGGCAGTCGACAGCGCTTACAACGCTGATTTCCCTGACAGCCAGGATCTCTTCATCACCCTCACTGAGATCCCCTACCAACCCTCCCCAGCCGTTACCCCGGACCCTGAATCAGGGGAAGGATCAGTCGGTAAGTGCTTTAAACATGTAAACATTTATTTCTAACAGAACAGGAATATTAACTATGCGAAAAGAAGGTCAATATATATGGGGATGGAACAGAAATCCTCTTGGGAGATTTCCGAGAAGCTCTCCTGCAGGTAATCGAAAAGCCTCCACATGAGGTTCCTGGGGAGAGCTGCCTTATTGGGTGCTCCATGGTAGCACACTTTTCCGCGCCAGGCTATCATCAGGTACTCCGGGAGCATTGCCTCCACGAGCATGGCCGCATAGGCCCCCGGTTTGTGCTGGCTTTCACGCAGCATGCGCTCTCTATCTGCCTCAGTGACCCTCCTCAGGGTGATCTCGCTCGGAGACTCCTGCATTTAATTACAGTAATTTGTGTACTATTAGTATTGGGAGTGCTTCACTGTTCCTTTGCATAACAATGAGCGTCACTTTACAGCCACGTGGTGGAGGCTGCAGAGTGGCAGCATACAGGGATCTTTCCCAGGGAACAGACACGAGGGGGTGCAACAGGGGCAGAGTTTATGCTTTCAGGATTGCCTGTAGCAAGAGGACAGTGGTATACATTGACTTTTAAGCAGCCAAAAGTTTTTGGCTTACCATTCCTGGCTGCTCCACGGATTCTGCTGTCCTGCCCCGCTTGTCTGATCTGCAGTGCAAGCCCCCAGGCAATGAAAGCGAATTCCGAAAATTCGAACTTTCCCTGAGTGAGTGCTGTGCATGGTCTTGTTCACAGAGACTGACTAGACTATGTTTCTTCTTTGCAGAAATGTATTTTTATAAGGAAGTCAATCCCTTTTTCCCATCACACAGCTGCACCTGTATCCTGACGTGCTCCAGCATCCCCCTCACAGAGGCTGGCGCAGATTAGGTGGCGCAAGAAAAAGACATGGGACGAGATGTTCGCAGAACTTATGGGCTGCTCCCGAGCCGAGGAGGCCCAGCAGAGCCAGTGGAGGGAGAACCTCTCTCAGCAGCAGCGCTCACACAGCGAACGGGAGGACAGATGGCGTCTGGAGGACCAGCAGGTGACTCAAACGCTGCTTGGACTAATGAGGGAGCAAACGGACATGCTCAGGTGCCTTGTGGATGTTCTCCAGGACTGCAGGCAGGAGGACGACAGAGCCCCCCTGCACTGTATCTGCAACTGCCCTCCCCTGCCACAAAGTCCAATACCCCCCTCACCCAAAATAACAAGAAGGAGGTGCGCCAGGGGCCGTGAAAACTGTCACTGCACCCCAGCAGAGTGCTCAAGTACCAAAAAGTTCTCATTCGCTAACTTTTGAGAAGTCCTTCCCTTCCTGGATCACCCAAGCCCAAATCCCAGTTTCGTTCCCTCACAGTGTAGTTGATTATTAAAAATAGTTTGCTGTTCATTACTGTTTCCGTCATGTTTCTTTACAGAAGACTTTGTGTGAAGGGGGGGAGGGGTTTGGTAATTGCATAGGACGGTCACCATTACCTGGGTACAGACACGGGGGCAGGATCTACAGCAGGTCACACACACAGTGCAGTCACTAGGCACCCTGGTCAGTCTGGAAGGTGTTTTTCATGTTCTGTGCATAGGCGGCAGGTGCACTGCTCCAGCTATATTTGGAGCTGGGTCTCTCCCCCAGCCCTGCCTGGATCAGGCTCTGACCCCCACGGGTCTCCCTCCGCCCCGCCGCGCTGCGTACCTGCCTGACAGTAGAGCTGCTCCCCGCAGAAATGCTGTCTGGTGCCCCAGGGTCCTAGCGCCTGCCATACACAAATGGCAAGGCAGGCTGCCCTTACCCTGCCCTTCCACCATAGCCCTGAGCCTCTCCAATGCCCCAAACCCTCAGCCCCAGCCAGAGCCCTCATCCCCCTACACCTCCTCCCCCTTCCCACACACCCCTCACCCCTTCCTACGCCCCCACCCCCAGCCCAGAGCCTGCACCCCTCACCCCTTCCTTCACACCCACCTGTAAATGTCCTCCCCCTAGTCCTCCCCCGCCACAAGGCCACATAGCCCCCGCACACAGAGTCCCGAAAAGGAGGGGTGGCAGGCTCCGTTGAAACAACCAGTCCGGCAGTGCAGACCGCTCTAGGAGCAAGAGCCTGTCATTCCTCGAGTGTAGAAGCGGTCTGTACATCACTGCCCACCACAGTCTGCGTCCCTGTTTCAACCCTTTAACGCGAATTCATTACTAAAGAAAACGTTGTTAATTAACAATATTCCATTAACTTTATTTTTAAATGTGTGTTGGAAGGGGGGAAACGTGGTGAACGGGGTATGTAGCCGCAGAAGAAAGTCAGCAGTAACTGAAGCAGGGGCAGGTTCAGCTTCTCTGTAAAGAAACTGAACAGTCACATATCAGAGGGGTAGCCATGTTAGTCTGGTTCTGTAAAAGCAGCAAAGAATCCTGTGGCACCTTATAGACTAGCTTACCCTGCTCGCTGAGGAACCTAGCTTTCAAAGCCTCCCGTATGCACAGCGCTTCCCGCTGGGCTCTTCTAATCGCACGGGTGTCTGGCTGAGTGTAATCAGCAGCCAGGCGATTTGCCTCAACCTCCCATCCTGTCATAAAGGTCTCCCCCTTGCTCTCACAGAGATTGTGGAGCACGCAGCAAGCTACAATAACAATGGGGATATTGGTTTCACTGAGATCCGAGCGAGTGAGTAAGCTTCGCCATCTCCCCTTGAGACGTCCAAAAGCACACTCCACTAGGTCTGGTAGTTGGGGTGAGGAGCCCAGCTCAGTGTGCAGCTCAGGCTACATAACCGATGGAGTGTGGGGCCAATCAGTAAGCTGCTGCCGGTGATGTGGGCACCCAGAAACGCAGGGCAGAGGGGAGCTACATGTTGTGGGGGATGGTGGAGAAGGAGACAGACACACCAGTCTCCTCTCAAATGCTTAAAGTAGCCGCTGGGTAATAAAACTGTCCAGGTGTTGGGGCAGGGACCTGGGATGAGATTTCTCTCACCAGCCCTGTTACCAGCTACCCACTACAAACATTGCAGAGCACGACCATTATCCCCACCGCACTGTCACAGAAGGTACAGGGTCGGGGGGCAGTGAGCAACCACGGAGCAACTGAGTGGCCTAACAGAGTTCCCAGGACTGGGACTATTCCTCGCTCTGCCACTGACCTGCTGGGTGACCTTGGGCAACTCACTTCTCTGCTTTGTGTCTCAGTTTCCCATCTGTAAAATGGGGATAATCATGTGAAGCTCTTTCAGGTCTTCTAATGGAAAAGCACCATACTATGCGTTTGGTTATTACCTAGGCCCAGTCGTGTAGCAACTGCAAACCTAGGTGAGAACTACAATCACCTAAATGGCCACTAGCTCCTACAACAAATGTTTCCCCTTCTGTTAAAAAAAAACCACCCAGAAAATTCCCTGACAAAACCTTTGTTAGCACAGAGTTCAGGCTGCCTGGTGATATTATCTCCTGCCCTTCCATGGCACAGTGACAGCTCTGAGACCCTGTCCTCACTATTCTCTCCACTGGTCAGTACAGCTACACTGAACACAGGGAATGCAGCTGCACTGCAGGCAGATACATGTTGCAATTCAAATCTGTGAAACACAACACAAACAATGCCCCCTTCCTGTAATCCTTCCTCATGTCTATTCACTGACAAAAAACTTAGGTACCTCCAGGCAACCTTAACTCTGTATTATCTCCTACCCTTCCAGAATGCCTTTTTCAGCAAAACTCAGACCTCTAAAACCAGGAAATCCACAGTGAAGGTAAAAACCCAAACAACCTTAACTCTGCCCCTTTGGAGATGGTAATAACCACTGGGAATTGGCTGCATGCACTAAAGCTGCATGCACTGTGCTCGGTGTAGCTGTAATGACTAGTGGAGGGGATTATTTGGAGCCTATTGGCAGAACTGTCACTGAGATATGCAGAGAAGAGCAGGTGTACCTTGAGGGATCAATCATGCTTCATTTCAGTGCTGAGTTGTGCAGGTTGTGTCAGTAGCAGGGCACAGACTCCTTGCCATGGGCATTGTGTGGTGTCAGATATGCCAGTGATCACCAAGGCTTGATGAGGGGTAAGTGAAGGCAACGTCCCACAAGGAATCCTCAGGGCAACGGAGACGAGATGATAACATTTTGCAAGTCAGGGGTGGTTTGTGTGCAGCAGGCTCAGTGTTTGAATGGAGACCAGGAGTTCGCTACATCTGACCTAAACCTCATGTCATGGTTACAGAATTAGCTGCATCTCTGTCCCCTTGCTGGTCTCTCTGACAGCACCTTCAAGGGTCAGGCCTCCTGCCTCTACGTGTGCTGGGGGCGGGAAATTCCTCAATTCTTCCACTCTTAGAGCAGGCTCTGGGCTACAGGTCCTTGTGTATCAATCACTGTTACCCTGAAGGGGCCAGACACAAGCTGAGATCAATCCCAGTTGGTGGCATCAGTTTGGGGCAGATCAGAGTCATTGTTCATCTGCATTGCACATCCGATGAAGTGGGTATTCACTCATGAAAGCTCATGCTCCAATACGTCTGTTAGTCTATAAGGTGCCACAGGACTCTTTGCTGCTTTTAGGAAAAACGAATATTAAACAGCAAACTAGAATCAACCTTATCCAGAGCACAGTACCTGCCTCACTATAATGAGAAAAATAGTGTCATCTCACAATTAACCCTGTGACTCCACTTATTACCCCATTGAAGACATTAAATCATCAGAAGAAGTTACTGACCTTCCACCTGCAGTTGCAATACAGCATTTTCATAGGAGACACTGGACTGAAAAAAACACACATACGGCCCATCATCGGAGGGTCGGATATCACGTATTCTCAGGGAAACTCTCCCATTGGTGATGTTGTCTTTCAAGAGCTCAGTTCTTCCTCGATATTCCAGCATCTGCTCTCCATACTGATCCTGCCCACCACGGTACAGGTGCACAGCTGGAGAGAACTGGGATCGGAACCATCTCACCTCCATGTTCTCAGCGCTCATCCTGGGGGAGAGGTGGCAGGGTAGGATGGCTTCCCCCCCAAGGGAGGCAGTGACTGGGTGGTCAGATCCAGCCACTGTGAATTGTGCTGTGAAATGTACAATGGAAAAAGGAAATTTAATTGGCACGGGGGCTGGGGTAACATTAATTCAGCAGTAAGACACACAGTAAGAGAGCGCCCTGCTTTAGAAGTGAGACCATTTAAAGACAAAAGCCTGACAGAGAAAACTTACCATAAATCAATCAAAGGTCTAAACACATGTTACACTTATCCCAAAGGATTCTCATCTGACACTTGGGACTCTTTGGTAGGTTCCAAAGTCTTTCCAACCTTTCTCTAAGGGTTTGTCCTCTTGGTTAACAGGTCCTGTCACTTTGCAGCCCAAGATCTCGGGCCTCTGGACAGTTCAAATCCAGCTTTTATACCAAAAATCTTTGTTCTCTTGGGCTTCTGGGACCTGGTCTAACCCAGTTTATGCAACTCTCCCTAGGGGTGGTACTTCTCTGGAGCTGTTACCTGTCCCACAAGTAATTACCCCCCATGGTTGGCAAATTCTGAAGGAGATGGGGTAACCCTCCCCCATGGCATAGATTACAATCCCGAGCCCATAAAGATACATATTATGTGTACAGATACCATTTATAAAGGGGGTACACAAATAAACAGAACATTCATAAAGTGAATTTGATAGTCCCCAAAATGCCGCATGTGGCTGCAGTATCTGTCACACAGAGTTCACATGTGAATCTTATACACTGTCCCTACTATCTCTGAATAAAGCTCTAACTTCTCATAGGCACCCTGGGGATAATGGTGCTGGGGTCCTGGGTCTCTGATACACCAAGGCCTTTCCATGCTGCTCCAGCACAGGGGCCTCCTCATCTGTAGTAGGGGTGGTGTAAAGGCTGACAAGCTGTAAAGATATGAAAACAGACCATCACTATGCTGACAATGGCTTTAAAGGTAAAGTCAGAGGTCAGATAGTGGAGAGGGAGAAGGAAGCAGATAGAAAAGTGCAGGAAACAGAACTGGTCACTGTGGAACTGCACAGAATGTGGGGGTCTCAGTGCAGAGACTCAACATCAGGAGAGACCGAGAGAGCTGGTTAAATTAACAGGATGGAAACCACAGCAGGAGGGAACCAAAATGCCCAAGTAACTATGGAGCCAGCCCTGGGATGAAGTGGGTCACTCTCAGGGTTTCACTGAGGGCACAGAAGGAAGAAGCCAGCAAATATCCTCACCTCCTCACTGTGAGATGAGGTCTAGCTCTGAGCCCTAGTCAGATGTGCCTAGTGCAGCATGAATGACTTGTGGGTTGTTACATCTAAATCGGAGAGTCTAGGATTCAGGACTCCTTCTTGGCTGAAGAACCTGATTTGTGATGTATACGGTCTGTCAGTGCAGTGTATAGGAACTGGGTAGTGTCCTTTTAAATAGTTTGCGAGCCCTGTAGTGGTGCTCACTGTGTTCTGTGTTTTAGAAGCTGCCAGAAATCAGCCAAAGCAGTAGGGTGGATGTACTGTCTAGGCCTGACAAGATGGTGTATAGATAGTAACTATGGTCAGTGGGGACCCAGGTGTAGCCTGTGATTTCTCCATGTTGTTGGTTGTGGGCAGGTTGAGCAGATGTGGTTTACAAGACAAGGCGGTGATGTGAGATGGACAGTGATGACCAGCAATAGCAACAGCAGCAAACCCAGTGAGGAGGCCAGAGCTCCTACCTGACACCAGCCTGTAAACCTGTAGAGCGAGGCAGAGAGCGACGTAGCTGGGCCGAGCGGAGCTCACTGTGGAGCCGGGGGAGAACAAGGGAACCTTGCCCGTCATCGTAGCTGGGTCTGAGGAACAGGAGAAATAACAAGCCAGATGGCAAGTGAGTGGGATGCAGTGACAGTGCCATGGTTGTCTGACTTTCATAGCCCTGGTCCATTGATCAGTTATGTTTACATTAGCCCACTTCCCAATATTCATAGACTAAGGTCAGAGGGGACCATTAGATCATCTAGTCTGACCTGTGGCACAAGCCAAAGAAACATTTAAAATATTAAATATAAGGGTAGGTTAAGAAAAGAGCATTTAAAAACATTAAATAAAAGAGAAACATATAACGATAGGTTAAAAGAGAGAACAGGGCAAGAAAAGGAAAAAGAAAGTCCCTTTGCAAAGGGCAAAGACAGCACGTGGTTGAGTCAGAGAGATATCTTACCCTTGCAGCTGTTCCTGGGGAAAGAGGGAGCTCCCAAGGCTCTCAACCCCTTGGGCTAGTTATCCCCACCTTTGGGTCAGACCAATCAGATGCTGTTCTACAGCTGCATCATAGAATACATTTTTTCTGAACCAATCCTATAGTTCCAAGATTTTTAAATAAGGACCATCTCCCTCCCCTCCCTCACTGCCCCCTCCCCCTTTTAACTGCCTTATTCTTATCTAAAAAACCAGACCCCAAGCATCTTTCCCACCTCTAGCACTTTTACATGGGTGCTTTAATAAGGTTAAAACCATAAGCCCTTAGTAACAAACACTGGTCATTTTTTAGTGAGGACAATTTGAAGCTGGAGCAAAGCCCCTGTTAGCAAAAACAGCGTCTGTGAGCCAGGGGATCAGAGATAAGAAGGCTGCTTCTTCCCCCACTTTTTAATAAACACTAGTGAAAGTTATATTATGTTTTGTACAGGAATAAACATTTTCAAAGACAATCTGTATGAAGACAGAGCCCTTTATTTAACATTTTACATGTGTTTCAATTTAAAAAAATGAGTCTGCAGAAACACCCCAGATTGAAAACCACAGAATCTTAATAACAGCTAGTTTTGATTCCCCTAATTCTGTAAACCTGTGGATCAGAAAGAAGTTTATTTTCCTCCTCACTTTTTAACAAATCCATGCAAAAGTTACATTGAGCTTTCATTTTCTTAGGACTTTAGATTTAAGTTTGAATTTTTCTGTAGCCCATCTGAAGAACACCCCACCCCTAGACTTTCCCCTATAATTTTAACACTTGCTAAACGTGCTGTGTTTCATTATAGAATGGTTTTCTTAACATTTAACATGAAATAAAAGGTTTTTTTAACATGAAAATACAGCATTGACTGAGATGTAACATAACGTCCTTTTTAAAGGATATTCTCTATGCAGTGAGGCCTATTTGAAGCATTAGGGTTTTTTTTTAAGTTTAACATGAAAAAGCAGTATTGACTGAGCTGTAACAAAACAAAGCCACTCTTAGGGATGCATTGTAGAAGTTTAGTGAACTAAAAAGGCTTAAGATACTAGCCGTATAATGTCTCTTCATGAGAGGGTTGACTGCCAGTGTTGGCAGGGCCATCCTTAGGCATATGCAGCATACGCGGCTGGGAACGGCACCTGAAGATTTGGGGCACCACTGGGTCTTAGTGTCCACCCTTCCGGTTCTTCCTATCCCTGTTCTGACCCTTCCTGCAGGCTCCCTCCACAGCTGGCTGCTGCAGCCTGGTGAGTCTTTCTCTGGAAGGGATCTAGTAACTAAGGCCTGGTCTACACTATGGGGTTAGGTCGAATTTAGCTGCGTTAGGTCGAGGGAGGGAGGGGGGCATGATGACATGTACCCAAAATCACCCGTGACAATGTTTTTGCCCCATCAGGCATTGAGAGCTTAACCCAGAATTCCAATGGGCGTCGGAGACTGCGGGAACTGTGGGATAGCTACCCACAGTGCACTGCTCTGTAAGTCGATGCTAGCCACGGTAGTGAGGACACACGCCGACGACTTAATGTGCTTAGTGTGGACATATGCAATTGACTGTATAAAATCGATTTCTATAAAATCGACCTAATTTTGTAATGTAGACAAGGCCTTAAAAGTGAATAAGCCTCCAGCCTGCCAGACCTATTAGCACAACATTGAACTGTTAAAGAGCCATTCAAGTGGTAATGACGCGATTTAACAGTCATTTGCCAAACCCCAGGTATCTACTGTCAGTTTCTGAATTTACTGACAAAACCAGTTGTGCATGACTGTAATATTTACTCAGAACATGTCAGTCTACAGGACCTTTAGTTTAAAATTTGCTTTAAAAATATTTCATTAGTGAGTTGGTGAAGATTATAAAATCACATCTCTAAAAAATCCTTGCATAGATTTTTAGATGCACAATCATCTTTAGCCTTAAATGCTTGGATCTTCAGCCATACAAAACACCACCTTTATCTAAAATACACATTTTAATTTTAATTACTATAGTAAAAAAAAAACTTGCATCCAAAGTCTTCTTGTCCTTTCTGTCCATCCCTTTCTCCCTTCACACACATCCCCTCCTCCCCACCCCCAGTTGAAGATGGCCCTTAAAGGGACAACACCCCATTTCCTTCCAGATAGCTGGACAAAGAGTTTCTCTTTTTTTACTTCTGACTATCTGATGAACTAATTTTAAGAGAACTCTCCAGAAAAATCAGTACCTAGTAAGATATAAAATCCTTTGTTATGTTTCCAAAGACTTTAGGCATATTTTTTTTAAGTTGGTGAAATTTCATAAGCATGTCTATTGTTATGGAGATCACACAAAGTAAATTAGGGTATGGCCCCACTTGTAGCCGTACAGTGCTGCCACGGGAGCGTTCCCGCGGCAGCGCTTTGAAGTGCGAATGTGGTCGCAGCACCAGCGCTGGGAAAGAGCTCTCCCAGCGCTGCAGGTACTCCACCTCCCCGTGGGGATTAGCTTGCAGCGCTGGGAGCCGCGCTCCCAGTGCTGGGGCAGTGTTTACACTGGTGCTTTACAATGTTGTTACTTGCTACGCTCAGGGGGGTGTTTTTTCACACCTCTGAGCGAGAAAGTTGCAGCGCTGTAAGGCGCCAGTGTAGCCAAGGACTTTGTGTTCCCTTTTTCTAAAAGCAATGAACATTGTTATGAACGCTAAACCTCTGTGACTGATTAATTTAAAATAATGTCTTTGTTTCAGTGAGCTAAATATGTAGTAATCTGGAATGATTACTTTATGAAGGCTTAAAAGTGCATTTGAAATATAAAATCAGCTTAGAAATACTGATTAAGAAAATGTAAAACAGAGAAGAGCTGCATCATGTATTCCATAATATCTAATGTTGTATTCAGCAAGACAGCTGACTTGCCCTTACTAGAAAGTTTTTGCAAATAAATTTCTGACAAACTTCAGGTTATATCAAAAAACCTGTGACTGAGATTTTTTTTATTCCCAAGTTTAGTGCTATTAATTAGGTGCCTTCTGCATATCCAGTCTTCACCTTCTGGCATGCAGTGGAAAACATTCCGTTTTCTTTAGAGAGAAATTGCAGAATAGTGTTTTTTTTTCTTCCAATGCCATTTGCTTTCAGGGGTTTGGGTGGAAGGGGGTGAGGAGGGTGGGGGAGGGAAGAGAGGAGGGAGACAGTGGGGAGAGGGCAGGATCTGGGGCAGAGCAGGGGTGGAGTATGAGCGGGGCCACAGGCAGAAGAGGTGGGTGGGGGAGCTGGCCTCCCCAAACTGCAGCTTCACATGCCACCCATGACAGCAGGTAAGAGCGGGTTGGCTCCCCCACACCCAGCGCGCACTGCAGTCTCCTTAGGCAGGGGCCGTATTCACAGAGCTGAATCCACCAGCACCGCATATTCTGCATGAGGGAGAGGGTCCGGGGGTCTCTGCAGGGAACTGTGACTCTCCACTGCTGTGAGATGGGCCAGGCGTCTCATCCCTCCCTTCGCTGCCTCATTCCTCCCCATGCCAGGCTGTGAGCCCGGGCTGCTGTCAGGCATAGAGGCACCAGCTTAATAATACTGCATAAGACCCCATAAATCCTAAGGATGGCACTGGGTGTTGGGCAGGGCCTTCTCGGTGCCGCCACCAGACCCATTTAAGTAGAAGCTCCTCCTTACTTTAGCTGGCGTTGCTCTCCCTCCCTAAGTAAGGGGGGGTGGGGTGGGGAGACTCTTTATCTCTGGTAAAAAAACAGCTAATTCTTTTTACAGACACTATTTTTTTTCTTGTTTTTTGTATGAATCCAAACTTTAAAAAGCAATCTTGTGTATTTTTTGTTAATTTTGTTTTTTTTTATTAAAACACATATAAACTCCCCTCATTTGCCAGTTTTCATATTCTTACCCAGTTGCTGTTTTGGTACTTTAAAAACACTATTTTTAGAAGGATAGGCTAGCATCTTAAGCCTTTTTAGTTCACTAAATTTCTACAAAACATCCCTAAGAGTGGCCTTGTTTTGTTACAGCTCAGGCAATACTGCTTTTTCATGTTAAACTTTAAAAGAAAGTTGTACTTGTGTCTCAGCACATGGGTTGCAAACATTTAAAAACAAAGACATTCTGATAATGCAACAGAAAAATTCATACTTAAATCTAAAAGTCCTAAGAAAATGAAAGCTTAATATAACTTTCACATGGATTTGTTAAAAGTGGGGAAGAAAATAAACTCTGATCCACTGGATTATAGAATAAGGGGAATATAAACTAGCTGCTATTAAGATTCTGTGGTTTTCACTCTGGGGTGTTTCTGCATGCTCTATTTTATTGAAACACACCTGCAAAAATGTTAAACAAAGGGATGTGTCTTCATATAGGTTTGTCTTTTAAAGTGTTTATCCCTGTACAAGGCTTAATATAACTTTCACTTGTATTTGTTGAAAAGTGGGGGAAGAAGCAGTCTCCTTATCTCTGATCCACAGACTCACAGATGCTGTTTTTGCTGACAGTGGCTTTGCTGAAAAAGCACGCTGCTTCAAAGTGTCCTTATTTAAAAATGAGCAATGTTAGTCTAAAACAGGGGAAACTTTATCGCTATAATTTATTTTTATAAACAGGTTCTCTGTGTTTTTAATCCTGGGGTGCTTCTGCAGGCTCACCTTTTAATGAAACATATGCAAAAGTGCTAAATGAAAGGATGTGTCTTCATATGGGCTTGTCTTTTAAAGTGTTTATCCCTGTACAAGACTTACTATAACTTTCACCTCTATTTGTTGAAAAGTGGAGGAAGACGCAATCTTCTTATCTCTGATCCACTGGCTCACAAATGCTGTTTTTGCTGCAGCGTCAAATTGTCCTCACTAAAATCATAGGGAAAAGCTTTTAAAAACATTTTGTTAGTAAGGGTTTGTGGGTTTAACCCTGGGGTTGTTCTGCATGCTCATTTTTTATTAAAACACATGGAAAAGTGCTAAATAAAGGGCTATTTCTTCATATAGGCTTGTGTCATAAACAGATAGTTAAGGGTTAATGTCTCTTTTACCTGTAAAGGATTAAGAAGCTCAGTAAACCTGGCTGACACCTGACCAAAGGACCAATAGGGGAACAAGATACTTTCAAATCTCGGTGGAGGGAAGCCTTTGTTTGTGTTCTTTGTTTTGGGTGTTGTTCGCTCTCCGGACTGAGAAGGACCAGACATCCATCCAGGCTCTCCAAATCTTTCTGAAGCAGTCTTTCATGTTTCAAAATTGTAAGTATAGCCAGGCTAGGCGGATTAGTCTTATGTTTGTTTTTTTTTCAACTTGTGAATGTTTTTCTTTTTTGCTGGAAGGAATTTTACCTCTGTTTGCTGTAACTTTGAATCTAAGTGTTATATCCTTGGGGCAGCCGGTGTAGGAAGCAATCACTTGAGGCCAGAGAGCAGGCAGCTAACCAAAACCTCCATTTTATTTACAGATATACAGAGAGCTCACTCAGCCGGTTGAAACCGGCTGAGCTATCCCTTAATAGTCTAACTCAGTTGCCATAGTAACAAAACCCATGACAACCAAATACACAACATATTCCTCCCCCCCTAATAAGAACATCCCCTAAATAAAACACACTAAACTAGAGAAGGAGGGTAGACTGCCTCCATTCCCAGCTAAACCCTGGGGATTATTTTGCCCCATAACCGTGGGTTCGCCATAACTAAAGATCCAGCCGATGAGGAGGCCTTCTGTCTCTAGGTGGATTACGGCAAACTTCTGGTGTTGTTGCACCCGAAAGTACTAGGGGCTCAGGGTCCGCAGCACGAATAAGTGAGGAGGTGGTATCAGCTCGTGCTGGGCAAAGGGGTATCTCAGCTGCCGGCAGTAATGGAGGAGAACAGTCAGGAACAGGTGACTCATGATTCGGTGTCTCACCAGGAGGGGTGAAGTCAGACCCCTCAACTGCAGATGGGTCCTGAAGACTGGCATGACCTGGCAACAGCTGATCTACATGTCGCCGCCAGGTAAGATTCTCTGCAGTCCGGACTGTATAGGAAACAGGTCCTGTTTGAGTGATGACTGTGGCCGGGACCCATTTAGCTCTGGAAGTATAATTCCGAGCCAAAACTGGCTGTCCTGGGCTAAAGGTTCGGTCTTTTGCTCTGGGTGCCCGTCTGATGACTTGATATTGCTGCTGACGTTGCACAGTTTGTCTGGGTTCAGAAGGTTTAAGCAGATCAAAGCAAGTGCGCAGCTGTCGTCCCATCATTAGAAAGGCTGGGGAAGCCTGGGTCGTAGCATGAGGTGTGTTTCTATAGGAAAGTAAGAAGGTATCCAGACGCTTTTTAATGGAGTGTTGTCCCTTTGTTGATTTCAAAGCGTTTTTCATTGTCTGCACAAATCTTTCAGCTAATCCGTTGGTGGACGGATGATATGGTGCTGACGTGATGTGGTGTATCCCATTTGCCTTCATAAAATTTTGAAACTCCTGAGAGACGAACTGCGGTCCGTTGTCGCTCACAAGTTGTTCTGGCAGACCAAAACGACTAAAGAGTCCTCGTAGTTTTTGGATAGTACTCTCTGCAGTAGTGGACTGCATTATAGAGATTTCTGGCCATTTAGAATGGGCATCTACTGCCACCAAGAACATGCTTCCTTCAAGGGGGCCAGCAAAGTCAACGTGAATACGTTGCCATGGGTTTTCAGGCCAGTCCCATGGGTGTAGGGGTGCCCACTGGGGTGCATTTCTTACACCCTGACATGACATACAAGCTTTTGCCTTCTCTTCAATAGCACTGTCCAATCTAGGCCACCAAAAATAGCTTCGTGCAATTTCCTTCATGCGCACTATTCCACAGTGACCGGAATGTAGCTGTTCTAACATCTGTGATCTCAGGGGTGGTGGAATAATGACACGCCTCCCCCACAACAAACAACCAGATTGGACCGATAACTCCGTCTGCCTGGACATGTAGGGAACAAGGTCGGGTGAGACCGGAGAGGTTTGTCGAGATTTTCCATGCATCACCAGGTCCATAACTTGGGATAATACTGGGTCAACGCGGGTTGCCTTCTTTATCTGAGTAGCAGTGATGGGTGTATTCTCTACCTGTTCAAAGTAGAAGATTTCCTTTTGGGCACTATCTTGATGTTTGACCGGTAAAGGCAACCTTGAGAGGCCATCTGCATTGCCGTCCAGAGTGGATTTCCGATATTTGATTTCATATGTGTGTGCAGAAAGTATCAATGCCCAACGTTGCATACGACTAGCAGCTAATGGGGGAATGCCTGTGTAGGGTCCAAAAATTGATGTCAGAGGTCGATGGTCTGTAAGAAGAGTAAACTTTCGCCCAAACAGGTACTGATGAAACTTCCTAATTCCAAAAACAATTCCTAATGCCTCACGTTCGATTTGGGCGTAGTTAGTTTCTGCTTTGCTTAGAGTGCGTGAAGCAAAAGCAATAGGTCTTTCTTCTCCCGAAGGCATAATGTGTGACACGACCGCTCCCACTCCATAAGGGGAAGCATCGCAGGCCAATTGCAGGGGTAAGGATGGATCAAAGTGCGTTAGAACTTCAGAATTTAACAATGCATCCTTAGCTTTGTTAAATGCAACATCACAGGCTTCAGTCCACTTCCAGGCCTTGTTCTGCCCAAGGAGCTCATGAAGTGGTTTTAGCAGTGTGGCTAACTGTGAGATGAACTTCCCATAATAGTTCAGTAGTCCTAGAAATGAGCGCAGCTGGCTTACATTTCGAGGTGGGGGAGCTTCCACAATAGCTTTAACTTTTGCAGGGGCCTTATGAAGACCTGCAGAATCGATGATGTGTCCCAAATATTCAACAGAGGGCTTGAAGAATTCACACTTGTCTTTGCGAACTCGTAGGCCATACTCTTCCAGTCTTTGTAGGGTAGCCTCTAAATTCTTTAAGTGATCCTCTTCATTTCTTCCAGTGACCAGGATATCATCCAGATAGCACTGAACTCCTGACAAGCCACACAAGATCTGGTCCATAGCCCTCTGGAACAGGGCGGGAGCCGATGTGATTCCGAAGGGTAGGCGACAGTATCGATAAAGCCCCTTATGAGTCACAATAGTCAACAGCTTTTGGGACTTTTCATCGACGTGCATCTGTAAATATGCTTGACTCAGATCAATCTTACTGAACTTTTGTCCCCCAGCCAGGCCTGCGAAGAGGTCATCGATGCGGGGAAGCGGGTATTGCTCTGCACACAACACTGGGTTGACAGTGACTTTAAAATCACCGCAAATCCGGAGAGAGCCATCTTTCTTCACTATTGGAACGATAGGAGTGGCCCATGAGCTATGGGTAACTGGTATTAGGACTCCATTGGTGACCAGGCGCTCCAGGTTTGCTTCAACTTTTGGCCTGATGGCATATGGCACAGTTCGGGCTTTCAAATATTTTGGTGGACTGCCAGGTTTAATGTTCAATGTCACAGTGATTCCCTTCATACTTCCCAAATCATCTCCAAAAACAGCAGCATCTTTCCTTAGTATAGGGGTTAGACTGGTTTCTTCTTTAGTCATCCGGTGCACTTCTGCCCAGTTCAGCTGAATCTTCCCAAGCCAAGACCTACCCATTAAGACTGGGTAGTCACCTCTCACCACAAACAGTGGCAATTTAGCCGCCTGTCCATTGAGCTCCACCTTAACATCAATAGTGCCCAACATGGGCACAGCTTCACCTGTATACGTCTTCAGAACAGTTTTTGTTGCCTTAAGCGGAAGATGCTGTAGCTTTTCCTTATACACAGTCTCAGGAACCAGCGAGACAGCTGCACCGGTGTCTAGTTCCATGCGTATAGGTTTGCCCTCCAATAAGGGGGTTACCCAGTATTCATGTGAGCCCGCTGCCAAAGACAAAACATGCAGTGGCACTTCCTCTTGTGAGGAGGTGTCACCTTGATCATCCTGGGTCTGCTCTAGGGTATGCAAGGTTCCTCTTTTTGTCGGCCAGACCACAGGCCTCTTTTTCTTTTGTTTACAGGCATACTCAATGTGTCCCTTTTTGCCACAGTGTCGACACACCAGGTCCTTACACCAGCATTCTGATGCCTGGTGACCCGGCTTACCACAGCGGTAACATTCTTGACTCTGCACCGTTTTGTGGGTCAGTTCTTGTGACACTTTTTGCACCCTAGGGGATACACTGATGTATTGTGCCTCCCTTGTAGCCAGTTCCATGGAGACAGCAATATCAACAGCCTTCTGTAATGTAAGCTGAGCCTCTGTCAGTAGGCGCTTCCGTATAGCTTCACTGCAGAGGCACACACTAACCTGTCACGCAGGGCATCATTTAACATCTCTTTAAATTCACAGTGTTCTGCTAGCTTTTTTAAAATGGCTACAAATTGTACAACTGTTTCATCTTCCTTTTGGTCTCTTTTGTGGAACCTATATCTTTCAGCAATTACCAGTGGTTTTGGGGAGAAATGAGACCCCAGGATTTCCACAATGTCACTGTAAGATTTAGTCTCAGGCTTAACAGGGTGTAGTAAGCTGCGTAGCAGAGAGTAGGTTTTAGCCCCTACAACAGTTAAGAATATTGGCACCTTCTTCGCTTCTGTAATGTCATTTGCAATACCAAAAAGCTCAAAACGCTCAGTATACACATGCCACTGCTCTGTATTCTCATCAAAAGGCTCCAGGGGCCTGGTCAGAGTAGCCATGATTTTTAGTTTCACTTTCACAGTCAGTGCAAACAAGCAGCTTTTTTGTTTGTTTGTTCTTTACCTTAACTTCTACTTCCTTCTGTTACTGGAGCAGCACCGGAATCCCATCCTCGTCGCCAGTGTTATATCCTTGGGGCAGCCGGTGTAGGAAGCAATCACTTGAGGCCAGAGAGCAGGCAGCTAACCAAAACCTCCATTTTATTTACAGATATACAGAGAGCTCACTCAGCCGGTTGAAACCGGCTGAGCTATCCCTTAATAGTCTAACTCAGTTGCCATAGTAACAAAACCCATGACAACCAAATACACATCACTAAGGCTGGGGATGGGGGGGTCTCTCTAGTCTATAGGAATCTGAATACCCTGTAAAGCATGTTTCCATCCTGATTTTACAGAGATAATTTTTACTTTTTTCTTTCTTTAATTAAAAGCTTTCTTTTTAAGAACCTGATTGATTTTTACTTGTTTTATGACCCAAGGGGATTGGATCTGAACTCACCAGGGACTGGTGGGGGAGGGGGGGAAAGGAGGGGAAGGGTTAATTTCTCCTTGTTTCTAAGATCCAAGGAGTTTGGATCTTTGTTCACCAGGGAATTGGTGAAGTCTCTCAAGGCTGCCCAGGGAGGGGAAAGTTTTGGGGAAATAGAAGTGTGCCAAACACTCAATTTTGTCTGGTGGTAGCGTACCAGATCTAAGCTAGTAGTTAAGCTTAGAAGGGTCCATGCAGGTCCCCACCATCTGTACCCTAAAGTTCAGAGTGGGGAACCAACCCTGACAACTTGTCTTTTCAAGTGATTATAAAACAGAGCTTTATTCTTTTACAAAACTTAATATAACTTTTACTTGCATTTCTTAAAAAGTGGGGGAAGAAGCAGCCTTCTTATCTCTGATCCACTGACTCACAGTGGTTTTGCTAACAGGAGCTTTGCTGCAGCTTCAAATTGTCCTCTCTAAAAAATAACCAATGTTAGTCTAAAACATAGGGGAACACTTTTAAAAAGTGTTCCCTACTAAGGCCTTATGGTTTTAACCTTTATTAAAGCACCTATGTAAAAGTTAGCCATTATGGCAAGCGACCAGCTTGGCTTAACAGTGAAATCTTCAGTGAGCTTAAACTAAAAAAGGAAGTTTACAAGCAGTGGAAATTTGGACAGATGACTAGGGAAGAGTATAAAAATATTGCTAGAGCATGCAGGAAGGCCAAAGCACAGTTGGAGTTGCAGCTAGCAAGGGATGTAAAGGGTAACAAGAAGGGTTTCTACTGGTATGTTAGCAACAAGAAGGTGGTCAGGGAAAGTGTGGGCCCCTTACTGAATGGGGGAGGCAACCTAGTGACAGATGATGTGGAAAAAGCTGAAGTACTCAATGCTTTTTTTGCCTTGGTCTTCACAGACAAGGTCAACTCCCAGACTGCTGCACTGGGCAACACAGTATGCGGAGGAGGTGAGCAGCCCTCAGTGGTGAAAGAACAGGTTAAGGACTATTTAGAAAAGCTGGACATGCACAAGTCCATGGGTCCAGATCTAATGCATCCAAGGGTGCTGAGTTGCTGGCTGATGTATTTGCAGAGCCATTGGCCATTATCTTTGAAAATTCATGGTGATCGGGGGAGGTCCTGGACGATTGGATAAAGGCAAATATAGTGCCCATATTTAAAAAAGGGAAGAAAGAGAACCTGGGGAACTATAGCCTCGCTTCAGTGCCTGGCAAAATCGTGGAGCAGGTTCTGAAGGAATCCATTTTGAAGCACTTGGAGGAGAGGAAGGTGATCAGGAACAGTCAACATGAATTCACTAAGGGCAAGTCATGCCTGACCAACCTGATTGGCTCTGTGGATATGGGGAAAGCGGTGGACGTGATATATCTTAACTTTAGCAAAGCTTTTGTTACGTACTCCCACAGTATTCCTGCCAGCAAGTTTTAAAAAAAAAGTATGGATCGGATGAATGGACTATAAGGTGGATAGAAAGCTGGCTAGATTGTCAGGCTCAATGAGTAGTGATCAACGTCTCAATGTCTAGTTGGCAGCTGGTATCAAGAAGGGGAGTGCCCCAGGGGTCGGTCCTGGGGCCAGTTTTGTTCAACATCTTTATCAGTGATCTGGATGATGGGATTAAATGCACCCTCAGCAAGTTTTCAGATGTCACTAAGATGGGGGGAGTGGTAGATACGCTGGAGGGTAGGGATAGGGTCCAGAGTGACCTAGACAAATTGGAGGATTGGACCAAAAGAAATCTGATGAGGTTCAATAAGGACAAGTGCAGAGTCCTGCACTTAGGAAGTAAGAATCCCATGCATTGCTACAGGCTGCAGAACAACTGGCTAAGCAGCAGTTCTGCAGAAAAGGACCTGGGGATTACAGTGGACAAGAAGCTGGATATGAGTCAGCAGTGTGCCCTTGTTGCCAAGAAAGCCAACGGCATATTTGGCTGTATCCAGAAGGATTGGTTCAGGAAAATGTATTCTATGGTACCGCTGTAGAACAACATCTGATTGGGCCAATCCAAAGGCAGTGATAACTATTCTGAAGGGTTGTGTGCTTTGGAAGCTGCCTCTTTCTCCAGAAGGAGCCACAAGGTAAGATCTCTCTCTCTCTCTGATTCAACCATGTGCTGGCTATCTTTGCCCTTTGCAAAGGGGCTTTCTTTTCCCTTTTCTTGCCCTGTTCTCTCTTTTAACCTATCTTTATATGTTTCTCTTTTATTTAACTCTTTTTTTAAATGTTCTTTTCTTAACCTACCATTATATTTAATATTTTAAATGCTTCTTTATTAACCAACCTTTATATCTTTACCATGTGCTTCCTAAACATTCTCTGCCCTATAAAATTCCCTTTTCTCTGCCATGTGTTCTTTTTAACCTAACTTTATATTTAATGAATGTTTTAAATTTATTTCAAGTATTTTTTATTCTTTAATAATATGCCAAACTAGTCCTTTAGAATCACCTCTCCTTAGTAAACCTAACAAAAAATCTTTCATCTTTTTAATAATCTTTCTTTCCTTTTTTCCTCTAAACCTAACCAAAGCTTTCTTTTTTTAATCTTTAAGTTCCCTCACTCTATTCTTTCAACTTTTTTCTCTAAATAATCAACCAAATGTATGACAGCACAAGCATGCAACATACTCCCTATTCAGATATAAAAAAATAATATATTTTTTTTCAAAATGGCTGATGGTGCCAAACCTTGACACCAATGGAAACAGGAAGGGAGGGTGGGACATAAGCCCTAAAGGGGGCTTGGAAACCTGTCAAAAATACATGGTGATGAATACTATTGAAGTTATACTACCTTTACTTTGGTAGTGTAGTGGCTGGGCTCTCCCATTGGAGCTTCTCACTCTTTCATAGATTGGGGAGATGCTCTCCCTCTGACACCGCCCCCTTCTCTGCTATCTGGTCTGGGGGTTGGGTTATCCCACCCCATGCTGCCTCCTACTCACTGGTCTTAATTGGCTCTTCCCCAGTGCTGCCTTTTCCTCCACTCCCAGGCGAGGGAACAGAGAGGATGCTCCATTCCCAGCAGTAGAGATACAGCCAGGAAGGTTTTAGTGAGAAGGAAGCTGAAGAGGCTTTAAACCCCTGAGGGAAACCTCCTCCCCACTAAAACCTTCCTGGCTGTGTCTCTGCCACTGGGAATGAAGCAGCCCCAGCAGGGGGAGGTGGGAGATGAAGCCTTTGGAAGGAAATGAGAAACCAATGAAGTGGGTCTCATTAAACAGACTGAGGAACTGCAGTGACAGTTCTGCTCAGTGTCAGGTGCCCAGGACAGAGGCAGCTCCCTGGGATCCAGGACTGACCCGGCCAGGGGAGTGTGAGAAATGGCCCCAGCGTTCCCCAGGGGTGAGCTTTGTCTATAACACTCTGATTCTCTCTCTCCCCAGTGAATGTGACGCTGGATCCAGACACAGCTCATCCCGACCTTGTCCTGTCTGAGGATTAGAAAAGTGTGAGATGGGGAGACACATGGCAGCAAATGCCCAACAACCCTGAGAGATTTGACACTGAGCTCTGTGTGTTGGGCTGTGAGGGATTCACCTCGGGGAGACATTGCTGGGAGGTTGAGGTCGGGGGATGGGCGATACTGGGCTGTGGGGGTGGCCAGAGAGTCTGTGGGGAGGAAGGGATGGATCAGCCTTAACACTAAGAGGGGGATCTGGACTGTGGAGCGGTGCAGGGGTCAGTTCTAGGATCTCACCTCCCCTGTGACTCCTTGCCCCAAGCCCGGCCCCCAGCAGGATCCGGGTTTGTCTGGACTGTGACTGGGGTAGGTGACATTTATCGATGCTGGTGATGAGGCCCCTGGATCTAGGTGCTGGGACCCCAGCTCAGACTGTGTTCCTGAGACACGGGCGGGGGAATATCCCACCGCAGTCAGACAGCGCAGTCTCTATGACCTCCTCCTGTGGAATTTCTATCATTCTGTCTCTGTGACCCTGTAGGCTGCATCAGGTCTCAACTCTGTGCAGCTTCTGTACTGTCAAACCATAGAGAGCATTCAGAGCGCGAGGTAGAGAAGCCAATCTCATGGCTCCAGGAATTGTGCAGCCTATTTGCCACTGTGCTCTGTGATCCAGGAGGACTCTGGGGATCCTGGGTCAGAGAATGTCAAAGAATCTGCCCCTGGTTCTGGGTATGGCTCAGAGTATGTCCCTGAGACATGGAGGGTGGGAAATAGGGTGACCAGATAGCAAGTGTAAGCAGAGTCAGGATGAGCTCTACCCTGACATCCGGTGGTGAATTATAGGGGGTGTGGAAAGGAATTTCAGATATTTGCATTTGCACACCCACCCCGCCTAGCATAGCCCAAGGCAGCCTGGGATGGTTATTTTGATAGCTCTGGGATCCCCAATTTCTTTGTCATTGGGGCAGGAGGAATAAAGTGTTGTCACCCTAATTATGTGAATAAGGAACTATGAGACTGCTTTATGACAGAGAGTCTCGCCATCAATTAAGTAGCACTTGCTAGACAAGGGACATGGGTGCCAAAGCCCAGTGAATTGAAAGGGGCTGGGGAGGGGATGATGGGTGTGTGCATCTGGTTATGTCTAAGGGCCTGGAACACCAATTGCACCGCCTTCTCTTTCCATGGTTGAAGAGCAGAGCTAATTTTGATTCTATTAGGAGTCCATCTAGAGGCTGCTGAGTTCACTTTGGGCCAATGGTACACCAGCACTGGGGCTCCCCTACTACAAGTTGAAATCACTAAAAGAGCTAAGCTTACTGAGCTGAGATTACTGAGTGCTGTGAGGGAGCCTGAAGATCTATGGCTAAGTGGATAGCAGAGCAGTTTGCGGCATGTTGAAGCAACTCATGGTGGAGCGGAGTGGTTTTCAGGGACAGCTGGAGCAGCTCATGGGTCTGCTGGAGGAGCAGCACAGCTGGTGGACTGGAACCAGTCGTGGTGAAGGCTGCAGAACTCCATGGAGAGGGGGAGCAGTCGGCCCTGGCCCATGTAAGGTGCCCCTTAACACCCTGTGTGCCCCCCCTCATTTCCACCCAGGTGGGGGCGGGGAGAAACTCTGCAGATAAACTTTTGAACTCTGGGGCGGCGCTGACCAGGGACAGAGACTTTGGGGTTGTTGGACTTTGGGGTGATTGGACATAAAACCCTAAGGGGAAAAGGACATTGCCAAAACTTACTTGGTGGGTCTTTTGCTCATGGTTTACGTTATGAATCCTGTTTGTGGTGTTTCCCCAATATGATGCCACATTGTTTCCCTCCTTTATTAAAAGAATTTTGCTACATTCAGACTCTGTGCTTGCGAGACGGGAAGTATTGCCTCCTAGAGGCGCCCGGGGGGTGGTGTGTAATTGTCCCAGGTCACTGGGTGGGGGCTCGAGCTGGTTTTGCATTGCGTTATTGAAACGGAACCCCTGGATACTGAACCCGGCCCTTGTTGCTGCCAACTCAGGGGCAGAAGGGTTACACAAGTGTGAAAAATCAGGACAGGAGGTGGAGGTAATAGGACCCTATATAAGAAAAAGCCCCAAATATTGGGACTGTCCCTATAAAATCAGGACATCTGGTTACTGTAGTGAGGAATATCCCACTCTGGACCCTGAAATCAGCCTCTCTAGCTTTATATAAGCTGTGGGGTGGTGTGGGGGTCAGTTCCAGGTTTTCATCTTCCCTCTGACCCCACCCCCTGCCCCAGGTCCCCAGCAGGATACAGGTTTGTCTGAACTGTGAACAGGGGCAGGTGACAGTTATCGATGCTGGTAGGACACCAGCAATCAAAATGTGTGACAAATGTTTGTAATGTGGAACACCTACAGTTTGCTGCATGCTAGACCAGACGCTACAGATTATAACGGTTTAGCTATGGTCTCAATTAATGAAAGCATTGAAATATCTGAAAATAAAATGATCACCTGCAACCACAAAATCACCCCGTCTATTACTTGAGTTTCAGGAGTAATTGCTATTTCGCTGTTCGTGTTTGTTGTGTCACATTCAGGAGGCAGCGTTTTATGGCCCTGTGCACAGGGCTAAGGAGCTGGGGTCCCCAAGAGCTGATTCCTGCTCTGATTCTGCTGCTCTGTAGGTGAAAATCCCCCATGGCCTGGAGAGCCACAGAAACCCGCCTCCCCGAATAATGAACCCCTGGGGGCTGTGGGGAGGCCTGTATAGAGTGACCAGGCTGGGCTGCTGCTGCTCTGAGCACCATGGGAGGGTTCTCCCTCCAGTGACCCAAGTGCTGCAGAGGGGCTGCAGCCAGGACTGCCACCCAGGGGCTGGGGACGCAGTGACTGTGGGAGTTGAGGGGGCTGGGCTGGATGCCAATGACTTGGGCCTGGGATGTGGGTGGGTTTTACCTTCCCACTGTCCATGTACTGCCCCTACACGGACCCCAGTGACTTGAGATCCCTAGTGAGACTTTCGCTTTCTGTCCTATTGGATTTAACCTCCACTCCTGCCCCTCAAAAAGGGCTGAGTGACACTCACCTGCCCCACAAGGGGGCTGGGAGGATGCAGGGGCAGCCTTACGGAGCCACCAATCTGGCAGGCAGGTGCCTGACTCCCACTGACTGTCACCATCCCCCAGCAGTTGGCTGATGTTTCCATGGTGCTGGGATGACGGGAGTTGTTACAAGTTAGAAGCACAGAGGGAGCTGGAGCAGCAGCATCCATTAGGGGAAAGCGTCTGCAACATGATGACAGCACCAGGGGAGTTTGTGTCTATTTTCCTTCTGCCCTGGGACATTCCCTGCCCAGCTCACAGCGACTGGCCCTGGTCACCCTGTCACTGCCATCACAGGTGAGGATATTGTGTTACCTGGGCCCTGTCCCCCAGGATGAGTGCTGAGCACATGGAGGGGAGCTGGCACCTCTCAGCCTTCTCCTCAGTCCTGCACCTCACTCTCCATGGAAAGGGTCCGGCTGAGGCTCAGATGCCAGGGTGTTGTGCAGGGACAGAGCTGCCGAAAGACGGGCTCACCAAAGGGACGTGTTGCCTTGGGGCGGACATGATCTCAGATCTTCTGGTGAATGACAACATTGATGTCTTTTACAATCAATAACTTTTTTTTAAGAACCCTCATCAGAGCTGAGGACAGCAGACCAGTGACTTGTGTTGGTGTTTGCTGCTGTGCTGGGGTTTGATGTTTGATGTTTCTCACCTGAATGTGAGAACCCAGAATTTTACCTCCAGCTTGTTTCCAAGCAACAACAGGGATCCGTTTGTTCTGAGGAGGATGTTAAATCCAGCTGAGTGACAGGAATATACAGATCAGGGCACAGGTTAGGGGAGCGGTGGGGAGAAGGGGAAGGATGTTGGAGAAAGTAGTCTAAGATCCTCCCATAAAATAAGTGCCACCCATGTGAGTCACCAAACTGAGATGCTGCTCACAGTAACTGGGGCAGATGTTTGAAATATCCTGCACCTCTGAGATCCCCTGGGCCCCTTGAGTGGGGCAGCTGCTCAGTGGGGCTTGGATACACCCAAAGGTTCTGCTAGGCTCTGTGGGATCAGCTCCTTCTTGACTAATGGGGGAAATAAGTGTAAGCAGAGTCAGGATGAGATCTACCCTGACATCTGGTGGTACATTATGAGGAGTGGGCAAAGGAATTTTAGGAATGTGCATTTGCATTGGAAAACCCACTCCACTTAGCATAACACGCAGCAGCATGGGATGGTTATTTTCACACTGTGGAATCCCGAATTTCTTTGTTATTGGGGCAGGAAGGAAAAAAAGGGGCTGTTACCTTAATTATGTGAATGAGGAACTATGAGACTGCTTTATGACAGAAATGACTCAACCTACATTAAATAGTACTTGCTAGCCAAGGGACATGGGTTCCAAAACCCAGTGAAGGGAGAGAGGGTGGGGACTGGTGTGTGTACCTGATGGTATGGGCCCCTTTTGAGGGCCTGGAACACCAATTGCACTTCCTCCTCTCTCCACTGTTAAAGAGCAGAGCTAATTTTGAATCCTTTAGGAGACTATCTAGAGGTTGCTGACCTGAATTCACATTGGGCCATGTGGCACTGGGGCTCTCCTACTACAAGTTGAAATCACTAAGAGCTGAAGTCACTAAAAGAACTAAGCTTACTGAGCGGAAATCACTGAGTGCTGTGTTAAGTAGTGGGAGAGCCTGAAGATCTATCACCAAGCAGCTGGCAGAGTGGAGCAGTCTGCAGCACGTTGGAGCAGCCCATGGAACAGTGAGCAGTGTGGAGCGGTTTGTGGGGGACGGCTGACGTGGTTCACGGGTCTGCTGGAGGAGCAGCACAGCTGGTGGTGTGGAGCCAGTCCTGGTGAAGGCTGCAGCAGAACTCCACGGAGAAGCGGGGCAGTCGGCCCTGGCGAGAAGCGGGGCAGTCGGCCCTGGCCCACGTAAGATGTCCCTTAGCACCCTGTGTGTGCGACCCCTCCCCCCATTTCCACCTGGGGGGGGGGGGACTCTGCAGATAAACTTTTGAACTCTGGGGTGGCACTGACCAGAGACTGAGACTTTTGGGTTGTTGGACTTTGGGGTGATTGGACTTAAGACCCTAAGGACAGTGCCAAATGTACTTGGAGGGGGGTTTTGCTTCTGGTTTGTTCCTCCTTTATTAAAAGGATTTTGCTACACTCAGACTTCGTGCTTGCGAGTGGGGAAGTATTGCCTCCTGGAGGCGCCCGGGGGGGTGGTAGGTAATTGTCCCAGGTCACTGGGTGGGGGCTCGAGCCGGTTTTGCATTGCGTTATTGAAACGGAACCCCTGCATACTGAACCCGGCCCTTGTTGCTGCCAACTCAGAGGGGCAGAAGGGTTACATAAGTATTTGCAACTTCCAAATGCAGCCCTCTTGTAGCACAAAAATGAAGCAGCACTTGATGAATGGCGCAGATCCGTGACCCCACCTGTCTGTTCAGATATGAGGATTAACTGTTTGGCTTTGTGTTTTCTGAAACAGCAGTTATCTTGGGGGCAGGATCAGGGTTTTGTTCTGGGATTTGTTTCCGCACCAGAGCTGAGACCTAACCACCACCAGGGCCCAGACAGACACAGTCACTATGATAAGAGCCTGGGAATTACTTTGATGCAGTGCACTCTGGGTCTATGGAAGATTTGGGACTGTGCTGTCTCTGCACATTAAAAGTCCAGGCCACATGCAAAGGTCAGGAAGGCTGGAGCAGCCACTGAATAGGAGAGTCACCGACTGATTCCCCTCTATCCCTTTCTTATTACTATTTATTCTTGTAGCACCAACGAGCTCACCAGTCATGGACCAGTGAAGATCCTGTTGTGCTAGGCACTAAATACCTCTGAAAATCTGGCCTTACATCCCTCCCTGCTTACCTAGAGAAGGAATTACACAAACCAAACCAAACCCAACCCAACACTGGAAATCACACCCAGAAATCCTCTCCCGACATTCCACCCAGAGATCAGTCACAGGCCACCTTCCCCAACGCACGCCTCCTGCGCAGGGATTCATGCCACTTTGCTTGTGCACTGGAAATGGCAGGCGACCAGCCTCCCGTGGTCTGGACCATAGGAGGGAGCTCCTGAGCCTCAGCTCAACAACTGGGACTTTCTGATTCTGCCTCTGTCTAGAACATGCCTGGCAAGAGCTGGACGCTTTGGTTCCCTGGAATGCTGGACAATCCCAGTGAATATGTGACTGGATTCAATCCCAGGCTCACTGCTCTCACAGGGTGGGTCCCATGGAGGAGGCTGCCCCGGAGTACAGGGTAGGGAATAGGGGCTTGATCCTACACTGCAGAGTTAGATTGACGTAAGGCAGTTTACATCAACCTAATTATGTCAGTGTAACACTACAGCCTTGCTCCTATTGATATAATTGCCCTACTACACTGATATAATAACTCCACCTCCACGAGAGGTGGGTGTGGTTAGGGCCACGCAGTGTGTGTGTAGACATTGTCTCACATCAGCTGTTGGCTGTCATACTTGTCAGTTCATGGCTCCAATGACTAGAAAGCCAGGCTGTTCTGGGGGCAGGTAGGGGGCTCCAGCTAGGGCCCAGCTGCCTTGAGGCTCCCCTGTCCTAGCCTGGCTGTGCCCTCCGTGCCTGGAGCTTGGATGCCCCATGGCTTGACCCTGCTCCCAGCCTAGCTGCTGCCCAGGTTTCCTGCTCTGAGCTGGGCTGAGCCTGCCCTGCTCCATGTGGCCAACCGGACTGCTGCCTGGAGCCTCCCAGCTCCCTGTGGGGAGCCCTGGTGAGCTCACTAGCTCAGCGCTGAGAAGAGAGCAGCAGTATAAAAGTCTGAATCAGGGAGCAGGCTCCTCGTAACTGCTGCTATGTTGTGATGCACCATAAAAAGTCATAAAGACACTTGGTGGAGGTTCCCTGGCAGACTGCCTGCTGCTTCATTCACACAGAGGTCTGCCAGCCAGGGGTTGCAGGAACTGATGGAGGAGCTCATTCAGAGTTAGAAGTTTAAAAATGAACATTGCCTGCAATCTCTTCATGACACTTCATGGTGTAAATTGTGAGTGACAACACATTTTTGTGTCTTGTCAGATAGTAAAAACCCATGTTGTATATTAACCTATTTGCCAACATATTTCCCCATGTAATAACACAATAAGATTGGAAGCACGGTAATTACAAATAATTCAGTGAGAAATAGGGAAAGGAACACAGATATTTCTGAAGGAAATTTATGGGAAAATTATCTATTTTTAAGATTAAAATTTCCCTGTGTTAAAAACTAGAAAGAACACATAGCTTCAGCAGCCTATGCCACCTAGACACCAGCAGACTGGATAAAAAGCACAAATTAATCCATCAAAAGATAATTTTAGGGTATTTATTTTCAAATAATCAAGGTAAGTTTAGAGCACTCTGCCATGAATGGCATATTGTGAATAAATCTTCAAAACTGAATTATTACATTGAAAATGTTCATCACACATCACGTTTAAAACAAAAAGTAGTCTTAGCAATGCCATGTGATGTGTCTCCCCTCAGACTCTGCTCAGTAGCTCTTCAAGAAATTAGTCTCAATCTCTAATTTCAAGGAATTAGATCAATCAGTCACTATTTTTACAGAAGCAGCAAAGAATCCTGTGGCACCTTATAGACTAACAGACGTTTTGGAGCATGAGCTTTCGTGAGTGAATACCCACTTCGTCAGATGCAAGTGAGTATGGTATTCACCCACGAAAGCTCATGCTCCAAAACGTCTGTTAGTCTATAAGGTGCCATAGGATTCTTTGCTGCTTTTACAGATCCAGACTAACATGGCTACCCCTCTGATATTTTTACAGAGAATTCCAGAAGGTGGTGGACAGAACCCAGAGGAATTGTGATGAATTTCCTGGAGCAACTTTCTTTTCTTTGTACCCTAAACCTCACATGACATCAAAAATATCACCCTTTCAACTGACTTATAGTAAAAAAGAAAGGTTTGTCAAAAAGCTTCACTAAATTTCATGTTATGTGTCACTAAGTGTCAGCATCTTTAATTGTGTTAATTTGTGATGATTCAGTAAAGGAATACAACCCCTTCTCTATTTCTTTATCACGCTACATTTGTTGTGTCCTTAAAACCAAGAACATGAAGAGCCTGGCAGTACATTGAAATCAACAGTGCACAGTGACAGTACATTGCCTGCAAATAATATTTCTAAAGAAAAATAAACTAAAAAATGGAGATTGTAGAAGAGATTTCTATCGATAGGAAGAGAGCATTTGAAGTTGGGGACCGTGTTTTGTTAACTGATGTGAGAAAAAGAAAGGAAGAGTCATATCTTGATTACCAATGATATGTAGCTAGAAAGTTAAAAATCACATGAATTAATGCTGACAGAAGTTCAAAGACTATTATATAATCTTCTGTGAGTTAACTTAAATATATTGCTTAATTAATTCTATCATTTTTTCAACTATTAATTGTTAAAGGTGTAGTGCAGGAGGTGGGTGTATGTGCCCTGCCTTCCAGAGAGAACCAGTCAAGACAATAAAGAGGCGGGGGGAGAGAGAACAGAGAGCAACTTGTGTAGTTGTGATGTTTATAACACATGTACATTGTAACTGAACAACCCAGTCTGAGAATTTAATAGTTTATTGTGTTAAGATAAATATTTTGGATTTCTTGAAATTCCACAGTTGAAATACAAATGACGTTATTTAGAGATATTAAACTTCACTATAGGTTTGAGAGAAAAATTTAAAAAAATGTAAATAATTCCATTTCTACAAATATATTTAGATGCTTGTTTTTGAAATACTGTTGAAATGTAAATTAAAATATTCTTGTATTTACACCTTGTTACAATAAAATTTTCTAAATTAAAATATTTTTTCTTTCATATTTTACATTGAGATTTCACAGGGGTAGAAAATTCTAACAAGAGTGAATGACCCCATTCCCCACCATCTGCTACCCTTGGGGGGGGATGGGAAAGGTGGGGGCTGGGGGTTCCCAGGTGTCCGGTTTTTGACTGGAACCTCCAGCTGAAAAGGGAAACTGGCAGCGTCCGGTCAGCACAGAAAGTCCAGTTGCTGCAGTAACTGGCCCCCACCACTGGGGTCGGGAAGAGCAGCAGGGCTGGGAGGGGCCAGTCTGTGCCGCGGGGTCACTGTCAGGGACAGAGATTCCCTCCGGCCTGAGCTGGGACCGGGCAGATTATCAGGGGAGCCGCGTTTGTACCCCCAGCATTGAAACCAGGATAGAAATAAGGGCGGAGCTTCCCAGAGAAGGTGTCAGTGAAAGTGAAGAGATGGGACCTGTCAGTCACATTGTAAAACGAGACCTCGCCTGCCTCATAGTGCAGGAAAATCCCCACCCGGCTGGGCCTGACGCTCACAGGGAGGGAGGTACGGGGGGAGGTGCAGGCCTTGTATCCCCCATCCCTCAGCCACACAGCCCAGTATCCATCCTTAGGTGTGCCTCTGACCTTCTCCTTCCTGCTCACAGATTCCTTACAAACCCCCAGCACCCAGTCAGTCTTGTCTCCCACCTCCACCTCCCAGTAACGCCTCCCGCCCGCGAACCCCTCAGCGCCCAGGACACAGACACAAGGATCAAATCTCTCAGGGTTGTTGGGCAGATCCTGGCGATTGTCTACGTGTCTCACACTTTTCCGATCCTCTGACAGGACGAGTTCGGGATTTGCCGTGTCTGGATCCAGAGTCACGTCCACTGGGGAGAGAGTCACAGAGTCAGGGCCGGGGGCAGGGGCTGGTCACTGGGATCAAGGGAAATTAACCTGCAGCCCCGTTAATCACTGGGGCAGGGGGGGAGGGGTTGTTGCCTGAGGGGAGTCAGGGCCCTCTGCCTGTGAGGAGACAATGGGGGGAAAGGGCAGGAGGAGGGGGGAGGGGTGAGAAGGTGTCGGGGGAGGGGAAGTGACAGACTGATGCTGGGAGAGGAAAGGGGAGGGTGAGGTGACAGGAGCAGAGGGGGGAGGGAGGGACATAGGGGTGGGGCAGGCACAAGGGCTATGGGGTGATAAGGGATGGGGTAGGCACCAGGGGGCAGAGGGGGTGTGAAGGGAAGGGCAGGTTCCAGGGGGCTGCAGGGGGTGAGGGAGGGGTGGGCACCAGGGCAGAAGAAGGGGATGGACCCCAGGGGGCACAGGGAAGCAAGGGAAGGGGCAGGCACCAGGGGGCAGAGGAGTGTGAGGAAATGGGGGAGCTCCAATGGGGCAGGGGAAATCAAGGGCAGGGTGAGCTCCCAGGGGGTGAGATGATGAGGAGTGGGGAGGTGGAACCATGGGGGGGGGGAGTGAATGAACAGTCATTGGTGCCAAAGGGGCAGAATGGGGTGTGAGGGAGCGGGTGAGCAGAAGGGGGACAGAGAGGGGTGTGGAGAAGGGCAGGCCCTAGGGGGGCAGAGGCGTGTGCAGGGAGATGTGGGCACCAGGGGGGCAGAGGGAGGATGAAGGGAGGGGTGGGGCCCAGAGGTTAGCAGAGGGTGAGGGGAGGGGTGGGGCAGTGCTGAGGTGAGGGGAAGGGCTGAGACCAGGGGTCCCAAAGGGGGGTGAGAGAAGGGACTTGCACCAGGGAGGCAGATGGTGCCAGGGTAGAGCTGGGACTTGGGGCAGAGGAGGAGCTGGCACCAGGGGACTGGAGCGGTGCTGAGGGCTGCAGGTGTCACGGAGCCAGAGGGGGAGGGGAGGGGCAGGGGTGACAAAGAGAAGGTGGCATGGGGGATGGTGGCAGAGGGGCGAGAGGAGAGCAGGGTCAGTGGGGCAGAGGGTGGGGAGGGGATGGGCACCAGGAAGGAAGGGGACAAGGGGAGGGTCAGGTGCTGGGGGGCAGGAGGAGGGAAGGGGCAGGCAGCAGGAGGGTGCAGGGGGAAGGGAGAGGGCAGGTGCCAGGGGATTGAGGGGGTTGAGCAGAAGGGCAGGCACAGGGAGGGCAGAGGAGGGGAGGGACAAGCACCAGGGGGCAGAGAGGGGTGAGAGGCAGGGCAGGTGGGTAGAGGGAGGTGTTAGGAGAGGGGATTGGGGAGAGGCAGGTGCCAGGGGGTCAGAGTGGGGCTAGAGGAGGGGTGGGCACAGGGGGACGAGGGAAGGGGCGGGTGCCAGGGGTCAGAGAGGGTGGGGAGAGGGGCAGGTGTCAGGAGGGCTGAGGGGAGTAAGAAGGGTGAAAGTCAGGACAGCAGAGGAGGGTGAGGGGTGGGGTGGGAGACATGGCACAGAGGAGGGGAAGGGGAGAGGTGGATGCCACGATATAGTGGGGGTGTGAAGTGATAGGAGGACTCCAGGGTGCAGAGGATGTTTGGGGGAGAGGGGCAAATGCCAGGAGGGCAGGGGGAGAAGGGATGGGCTGTTCCAGTGGGGCAGAGATGGGTGGAGGGCAGGGGCATGTGCCAGGGAGGCAAAGTGGGAGTAGAGGGGCAGGGCCCCAGGGGAGCAGAAAGGGAGTGAGAAGAGAGGGAGGGATGTGGGTGAGGGGTCAGAATAGACGCAGGGTCCAGGGTCCCTCACAGGGGTGGGGGAAGGATAAGGGAGGGGCAGGAGCCAGAGAGTGGGGAGGGAGAGGCAGGCCCCAGGGAATCTCTGTTGCTTTGGGGCCATGTGTGGTTGGTTTCTCGCTCAGAGCAGGTCGGTGCTGTCCCCACACACACTGGGGGTGCAGCCCTGCCCCAGGGGGAGCAGCTGGGACTCTCCATGCTGGCAGGCCCCACGGTCCCCACCTTCCAGCCAGGGAAACCCCAAAGCCAGCCCCTCCCCTTGCCGGGCCGAGCCCCACCCCGATGGGGGCAGTTGTCTGGATTGGGATCAGTTGGGAGGCAGTACAGTGGAAGGTTCGGGGGGGGAGGGGTATAAACGCGCACTAATGGGCTGTTGCTAATGAGGCCAGGGCAGTGGGGAGGGGAGGGGGGATTTCCTCACTTACTGCCCCCTCCATCTGGGAGAAGCTGCACCAGGGACCAGTCCCAGTTCACACCTGCACAGTTTGTCTGGACTAAGGTTTGGCACCGGTGCAGCTACATCAGTGAAAGGAAACTCCGGCAGACATGACTGAGACACAGCTGTGCCAGGGGCCGTAACCCCTCCCCTCACTGGAGTTATGGATCAATAATTACAGGGTCACTGGAGCAGGGGAGCTGGACTCTGGGCTCCCAGGTGGAGGCTCAACCCACTGGGCTGCAGAGTCATTGTCACCCCCACGCTCTGGCCCAGTGCCCATGGCAGTGTTTAGACACAGGGGGACGTCATCAGACACCTGGAGCCCAGCGGTTCGAGCTCTCATGGCATCACACGGGAGGATTGAACCTGGGGCTCCCAGCTGAGGGCCCAGGCACTGGGCTAAAGGCTACAAGGGAAGTGGCGAAACCTTTGTCTGTTCATTGAAACTAGTCAGCAAACACGACATGGAGTCACAAATAGTTTCTCCTGACCCAAAATATAATTTTGCAGCAAATAAACTATTTCTCCAAAACATTTCACCCAGCTCCACTGCAAACCTGTCTGAGCAACTTAGGAGCCCCAACCCCAGTGACTCGCAATGAGAGACTGTCAACATCCCCAGAAACGCAGTTACAGGCAGGCCAGGCTCAGGACATCAGTGATGAAACACTCCAGAGCTGCTGTTTAATTTGCCCTTTGCAGACAAATGCCCCCTGGGCCCCTGATCTCACCCCCACAAATCAGGCTGAAAATGGAGACTTGGCTCCAGCCTGAACTCTCTGCCCAGAACCATTTGTCCCATGGATGATGCTAGCGGCACAGACCCTCTGCAGCTGCACCTGGGCATCCCCCAGAGTGGATAACAGTCACAGAGACCATCTCAGAGCCCCAGGGGCTCAGGTGTCTCCATCTAATGACTGTGCCAGCCACCCCCCCTCACTCCCATTAACCAGCCCTGGGTCAGACCCGCTGGGAACTTTCACACCCAGACTCTGGAGACGCTTTGGGTCCTTCTACACAGCCTGCAGCAGCGAGTCTTGGAACAGGGTGGACAGATTCAGGCTTGCGGGGCTCCCTCTTTGGAATTAAAAATAGCCGCAAAGATTTTCAGGGTCTGGCTGGAGCTCAGGCTCTGAAGCCCAAGGTGGAGCCAGGTCTGCCCCTCACAGTGCAAGAGGGGACATTGTCTGTGTCCACATCCCCTTCACCCCCTTCCTGGGACGGGGAACAGCAGCCCCAGGGCCCCTCTCTTCACCCCCAGGGCAGGGGAGTGAGAGCCCTCAGCCTCCTGGGCAGTGGGGCCTCCCAGCACTGGTTCCTGGGTGAGCGTGAAAGTGTCTCCACACAGAGAGCTCTGTGCACCCGGCAAATACACAGATGTGCCCGTGGATCAGGATCCGGGATGGTGCTCTCCCCAGGAGTGATGGAAGCTCCCTCAAAGTAGAGGGGTCACCCACTCGTGCCAGCCCTTCTCCCTGAGCTCCTGTCCCCGCACCCCTGAACCCTTGCTCTCACACTGCCCCTTCTTCCTGAGCCCCTGCCTTCACACCACCTCTTCCCCAACACCCTGACCCCCTGGTCTCTCCTCTCGGCCCCCTCCCCCAGCGTCACTCACCCTTACAGCTGGTAAAAAGTGGGAGGGAATAGCCCTCCCATTGGTAAAAGTGATGGGGCCATGGCCCCACGGCCCCCCTCTTCCAGTGCCCCTTACTCACTCCCCAAACCCAGTAGGAGAGGACCCTTGGGGCAGTGTCAGTGAGATCGGTGCCGGGGATACGAATTGAGTTTTACACCCCGGCTGCTGGAGCTCTGTGTATTGAGGGTATAAGGAGACAGAGGCCGTGTGAGCCCCCCACTGTCCTGCCAACGTGGCTCAGCCCTGACATCTGCCGGAGCCTCTCCCTGGGGAGGAATCGTCCCTGTGGCCCATTCAGGCCTTGGCCTCCCTGCGGAGATGGCCAGTGAGGCTGCCGCTAAAGTGAATTTTGATGTGAGCTCCTATCCGCTGGGAACTGGACTCTGAGCCTGGGCTGAGATCAGTGACTGGGGAGTGAAAGGCCCCAGCTGCCCTCACTGCCCCCCTGAGCCAGCCCAGCGCCGCCAGCCATTCAGTGCAATAACAGCGATGCTCAGGCTTGGTGACACAGCCAGTGCCCCAGCAGGCAGGGCGAGGGCCTGTCCAAGGAGCAACAGGCACAATCTGCAGCAAGGGAGGTTGAGGCTGGAGATGAGGAAACACTTTCTAATTCTCAGGGCTGTGAAGCTCTGGACCCGGCTCCAGGGGAGGTTGTGGGATCCCCGTCACTGGAGGTTTGTAAGAACAGGCTGGACAAATCCCTGCCTGGGATAGTCTAGTCCCTGACCTAGCGTGAGGGGCTGGACTAGGTGACCTCTCGAGGTCCCTTCCAGCCCTGCATTGCTCTGGTTCTAGGTTACAGCAGTTCCTGGGGCTGGGCCCTGGGGGCTCTAAGCCTGGTGAGTGGCACGTGACAGAGTTAACACTGTTAGTGACCATGGCAGCTGGCAGCTCGGGGTCCCTGCCAGGGGCCTGGGCTGGCATGTGGCTGCCTGTACCTGGCTCAGCAGGGTGTTACTGGGCCATGTGGACAGGACCTAGGGTTGGCACCTGTCCATAGGGTTGCCAGGTGTCTGTTTTTTTATTGGGACGCCTGGTCGAAAAGGGACCCCAGCGGCTCCGGTTGGCACCACCGACTGGGACATTAAAAGTCTGCTCAGTGGCGCAGCGGGGGCCCGGGACTAAGGCAGGCCCCCTGCCTCCCTCGGTCCGGGCAGCTCCTGGAAGTGGCCACCAATTTACTTCCCCGGAGTTTGAAACTTTTCTAGCAGAACATAACCAAGTGTCAGCCATGGTCAAGCCTCCCTTTGAATACAGGTTGGCTCTGGGGGTGGGGGGAAATGTATCAAGAGGGCTGGTCCTTTTAGGGGACTCAGGGACCAGACTACCTGTGACAGGCTCCTGTAAGGGAGAATGAGACAACCCAGACCAACCTGGCAGTAATTAAATCCCTAGGTGGCTACTTTGCAGCGAAACAGCTAATGAGGCTGATAAAGGGTAACCAGGGCTCAGCTGAAGGGATCCTAGGGAGAGGAAGCTGCTGAGGTGAGGAGCTCCCAGGAGAGCTCACCAGAGCAAGGGGCCTGGAAGGGGCTCCTAGAGCAGTGCTCCCCAAACTGTGGGTCGTGACCCCCTAGAAGGTGTGGAGGAACATTTGGGGGGCTTGACAGGGCCTGGACCAGCCCCCATGGGTGGCGGGAAGGGAACGTCACCCAGCTCTGCTCTGCCCCCAGCTCCACTGCAGCCCCACCCTCAGCCCCAGCTGCATCTCCGGCCCGGACTTCAGCCACCCACTCCCGGCCCTGCTCCAGGCTGAGAACCCAGCTGCAGCCGCAGCCCCAAACATGGTTCCGCCCCCGGCCGAAGCCCCCAGCTCCTGGCCCCAAATGCGGGTCCACTCCCAGCCATGGCCCCCAGCTTCTGGCCCCAACTGGAGCCCCGTTCCTGGCCCAGATCCTGACAGCAGCTCCCAGGGTGGGGGCGCAAACCAGGTAAGGGAGGACTTGATCAAAAAAGTTTGGGGACCACTGTCCTAGGCAGAGGAGCTCCCCTAAGGGGGAGGAGCTGCCAGAGATGACAATGACAGCAGCAGCTGTAGCAGGACAGAATCCTGGAGAGTTGCCCCCGGCTGGAGAAAGTGGATGCAGAGAATAAAGGCACAGTCTGAAATGACCCAGCTCCAGGAAGTGGGGCTGGAGTCATCTGATTACACCATGGACACTAATCCAAGCCCAATTCTGGGAAGGACTGAGGGCTCCTGACTTGAGGACAGTGAGGAGCTGCAGTGAGAGCTGGAGGCTGGAGCAGAGTGAGGGAAAAGATTTTATTTCGGGGTTTACTTGGACTCAGAGCAGACCCCAGGAGGGGACTTTTCTCTCAGACCTTTTGGACTGTGAGGTGTAATTTAAGGAGTGCTGAAGAGGGTAAACTGAGGCAAGATGCTTGCCAAGATACCCTGAAATGGCTGAGGCTGGTATCAATAACAACACTCACTGCCCAGCCCCTAGAGGTCTGCATGACAGTGCAGGGCCTTCCCCATTGCACACGGAGACCCTGGGGCTCAGGGAGCCCTGGTTACTCTGCCCCACACATTTACCCAGAGACTCCCCTGAGCTGCCGGACCTGGGTCCCTGGGGTCAGAGTGCAGGCAGTTGAGTGGCACTGACCGGCCAGGGCTGCTGGGGGGGTGGAAGAAAGGGTTAATCTCAGCGTGGTGGCACTTTGCTGCCTGGCCCTGGCAGGTCTCTGCCCTCTGGGTGCAGCTCAGGGCGGGTGTCTCTGAGCAGGTCCCTGCCCACTCACCCGCCATTTGCCCCAGACACAGAGAACCCAGGTGCCGAGGGAAGGAGCAGCCCCAGCAGCGCCGCATTGGCCCTGGCACAGGCTGAGCCTGGGAGCACAGCAGCAGAGGCAGCAGCAGAGAGAGGGGCTCAGCCATTGGCAGCAGCGTCCCCACCCACAGGGGAGGGGTCAGCGCTGGGGCAATAGGTCGGGCTGGGTCAGGGGCTGGGAGCTCTGGCAGCGAGCGCGGTGCCAGCACCAACAGCCCTGCTGGAGACCCTGGGCCTGGCCAGCCTGGAGCAGCCAGCGAGTGACTCAGGGTGTGGGACCCTGCCCAGGAAGGGGCTTCTGGGGGGCTGACAGGAGGCTCCCCAGGGGCTGGTGATCCCCTAGAACGAGGCACTGAGGTGACTGGCTCAGGGTCCCGACAGGCTCAGGGGCCAGGGGTGTGGAATGGCCCAGAGCCCAGCCGGGTTCAGGGCCCAGTGGACACAGACTGTGCTGGGCTGGGAGCAGTGAAATGGGAGGGGAGCAGGGACGTGCTGGCTCCAGCCAGGCACAGAGAGGAAGCTGCTTCCCCCACAGCCTGGGGTTCCTGCTCCCCAGAGCCCTGAGATCCTGGCCCTGCAGCCGGCACCGACTGCGCAGCCTCCATCGGCCGGGACAGACACACCCAGCTTGGCCCCTTCGACTGTCCCCTGCTGGGGGTGGGTGGGAGGAGAGGAGTGGGGGATGGGGGTAGGAGGAATGAGCCAGTTCAACAATCACAGACCGAGCTCACTGAACCTTCCCACCCTCCTCTCCTCTGCCTTAGCTTCTTCTCTGTCCCTCCTCGCTGTCAGGTTTCTGCCTTTGCCCCCCGGTCTCCGCGCTGGGGTTGTGGGAGGGGTTTGGATGGGGGCAGCTCACACTCAGCTGTTGTGACAGGGTCACACTCTTGTGAGTGAGTCTTACTCACTGAGCAGCAAACCACTGACCCAACCTCACACTGGGCTGTGCTCAGAGCAGACGAGGGGCCCGTAGGATTCATCTTGTTACCCAGTAACACACGGCCCAGGTCAGACCACAGCAGCCAGACTGGCCCCTCCTGCAGCTCAGAAAGCTGGGCCAGCCTTGGCTAATGGGGGCTGGGGCAGCGCTGAGTGCTGGCCACACAACGCAGCCCTCACGTGTCCCAGGAGAGAGGCACAGACACGTCATCCATTACCCGTCTGTGCAGCTCCCAGCACAATGGGCCCAGTCCAGGCCTCACAGCACCTGGCTCAGTGACACCCAGTAACTCAGCCATGGAGGGGTCAGGATGTCAGAGTGACGGGGCCTGGTCAGACACCTGGGCAAGTACCAGCAGGTGGCTGTAAGTAGCAGGCAAACTGCCCAGCACTGAGTGCATCAGCCTCCAGCTATCACAGCTCTAAGCCTGTCAGCTGGGCGCAAGCGTGTCCTGGGGTCCCAGGCTCTGTCCAGAGCCCCAGCACAACACAGCTGAATGTCCCAGTAGAATCCACTCACCTCTGAATCTCTTCAGCGCTTTCCTCATGTCAAGGGAAATTTTATACATGTTCCTCAGGCCAATAGAAACAGCTTTTGGTTTCTGGAGTTTCACATTCTCACTCCTATAAAGAAAATGTCCCATCATCACTCAGCTGCTCTGTACACACATCATCCCAGAACCACCACCAAGCATATAAGAGCAATGAACATAGGAAACACACCTGCTCAATGTGCTTTTCACATCCTGAAAGGAAAAAAGAGAATCAATGTTCTGTATTAACACAATGTGCATAAAACTGTGAGAGTTTCACTCTGGGCATCAAACTTTCATCTAGAAAATAGATCAACCCTCCCAGGCTTCACTGTTTTGTGGTAAAATCTCGTACACTATTTTGCATTAACACTTGTTTCATTTATGTAGGTGAGACAGGAATTTAGCTAAAGGATTCTCCCTTCTAGGGACCCAACCCATCAGTATCTGTGTTTATCGCCTGTGTTGGGTCCAGTGTTCTGGAGTCAGAGCAGGGATGGGTTCAGCTCAGTATCATTCTTGTATCATCCATTTAAACTCCCATGGCCTCACTGGGTCTCCATGAGGAAAATTCTCCTCTAACATGAACTGGGATATTTTGGAACTGATGGAGCCCTTAGCCGGATGTTCTGTTTATCAGTAAACCACAGAACACATTTACTCTAATTGTTGGGATCCAGACCCAGGGATCTGAGTTCTAATTCTGGATAGGTGGAGAATTTTGATGCCGTCTCACCTTTAGCAGCTCCACAACTGGTTGCTGACACTTCTCCTCTAGCTCTGTGATAAGCTGCTGCAGAGAGGAGCTTTGCTGGGAGAGTTTGGTTACATTTTCCTGTAGTCTCTGCAGAGTCTCCCTCTCCTCCTCCTCCAGGCTCTGCAGAAGCAGCTGCTCCTCCTCTCTCAGCAGTGTGTGCAGTTTGTTAAATTCACCTGCAATCATCTCTCTCTTATTCATCACTGTCCTCTGGAGATAGAAGAATAGGAAAGGCACAGAGAAAACATGAGTTACGCAGATGTTGAGTTACACAGACTGGGCCTCTGTCCATGAAGCAGGGAATGTTAAATCACTATCAGGTTTGTAAGGATATTTACTTCTTTGAGAAACGTACCACAAAGGGTTTGTTTAAGTTCAATATTAATAAGGCCAGTTTGGTAGCAGGGTTGTCTAGGGTGCTTTGTAAAGCTGCAGTATGTTCTTGCAGGTGGCATGGGATGGACACAAGGGAGTGGGGCTCACATGGGTGTTGGGAACCCAGGGTATTGTCAGAGCTGGCTTTGGCCTCACCCAGCCTGCCTGAGCACCCCATGTCTATGTGTCCAGTGACCAGCTAGTGTCTTCCTCACACACCCCACACTCTCTGTGGGGATTTCACTGTGAAAGGCAGGTGAACTGGCACAGACATTGTGTCCCATGGGTTCATCACCTGGCTAAGACAAGCACAGGTAAAGTCACAGTAACAGCAGCAGGTGACTGGGATGAGGTGGCCACATGATGGCAGCAGAGGCTATGAAGTGGCCAAGCTCTGCCTGGCTTTACACTAACCCGCCCCTGGCTCTGCTGACTCAGGGGGTGTCCACACTGCAATGGAGGAGTGAAGGCAGCAGGTGACGACACACTCCAGCTGGCTTGGGTCCTAGTACCAGTGAAGCCACAGCAGCAGGGGCTGTACAAGCCCACCCAGCCCCCTGGGTAATGACTCTGGCTGCTAGCTCACAGCTACCTGTTGGTGCCTTTTAGATGCACCCTTGGGACAGACTTTGCAAAGAGCTCAGCACCCATAACTGGGTTTGATGTTCAGAAGAGCTCAGCTCCCAGCCCAGCCCCAGCGCAGCCGGCTGAGTGACTCTGAATCTCACCCATGGGGTAAATCCTCCCCCCAGCTCCCAGCTCTAGTGTCCGGCCCAGGCACTGGGCAGATGCACTGCAGGGACTGTGGGGGAGGAGATGGAGGAGGATGGAGAAGGAACAATCCTTGTGTCCTCCAGGCTGCAGACACACTGTGGAGCTATTTCATGGAGGCCCCTGAATCCCACTGGCTGCAGCAGCCTCTACACCACCCCCACCTGCAGGAGGGAAACAGGGTCCGTGTCATAGTGAAAACACTGCGCCCACTATTGAGAATTTGCCCCTATCAGAGAGCACTGGGGTGAGTTTGCACCACCTCACTATGCCCAGGAACTGCCCCTCCTCTGCCGCATACAGGAGCTGCTGTGCTGAGACCCCCACCAGAGACACAGCCTGATCCTTCTGGCACCAAGCCTCTGTCACGGGGCAAGCAACCAGAGCAGGTTCATACCCTCATCCTGGAGCTTCACAGCTCCTTCATCCCTGGGAGCGTTGCAGGGGGAAGGCCTCAGGGAGAGATAAACCCGGACACCCACCTGCCACTCCGTGGTTTTCTCCTTCTCTTTAGACGTCAGCGCTAGGGCTTCCTCTAGCTCCTTCCTCAGAGGGCCCAGGGCTCCCTGGAGTTTCTCCTGCAGGGAAATTGCGTGCAATGAACAGCCATTAGTCTGCCTGTCTGAAGGGTGGAGAGTATCATAGAATCATAGGGTTGGAAGGGACCTCAGCAGGTCATCTAGTCCAACCCCCTGCTCAAAGCAGGACCAATCCCCAACTAAATCATCCCAGCCAGGGCTTTGTCAAGCCTGACCTTAAAAATCTCTAAGGAAGGAGATTACACTACCTCCCCAGGTAACCCATTCCAGTGCTTCACCACCCTTCAAGTGAATTTTTTTTCCCTAATATCCAACCTAAACCTCCCCCAGTGCAACCTGAGACCATTACTCCTTGTTCTGTCATCTGATACCACTGAGAACAATCTAGATCCATCCTCTTTGGAACCCCCTTTCAGGTAACTGAAAGCAGCTATCAAATCCCCCCTCATTCTTCTCTTCTGCAGACTAAATAATCCCAGTTCCCTCAGCCTCTCCTCATAAGTCATGTGCTCCAGCCCTCTAATCATTTTTGTTGACCTCCGCTGGATTCTTTCCAGTTTTTCCACATCCTTCTTGTAGTGTGGGGCCCAAAACTGGACACAGTTCTCCTGATGAGGCCTCAACAATATCAAATAGAGGGGAATGATCACATCCCTCGATCTGCTGGCAATGCTCCTACTTATACAGCCCAAAATGTCGTTAGCCTTCTTGGCAACAAGGGCACACTGTTGACTCATATCTAGCTTCTCATCCACCGTAACCCCTAGGTCCTTTTCTGCAGAACTTCCTAGCCATTTGGTCCCTAGTCTGTAGCAGTGAATGGGATTCCTACATCCTCAGTGCAGGACTCTGCACTTGTCCTTGTTGAACCTCATCAAGTTTCTTTTGGCCCAGTCATCTAATTTGTCTACGTCTCTCTGTAACCTATCCCTACCCTCCAGCGTATCTACCACTCCTCCCAGTTTAGTGTCATCCGCAAACTTGCGGAGGGTGCAGGCCACACCATCCTCTAGATCATTAATGAAGATACTGAACAAAACCAGCCCCAGGACCGACCCTTGGTGCACTCCGCTTGATACCAGCTGTGAGCTAGACATGGAGCCATTGATCACTACCCGTTGAGCCTGACAATCTAGCCAGCTTTCTATCCACCTTACAGTCCATTCATCAAGCCCATACTTCTTTAACTTGGTGGCAAGAATACTGTGGGAGACCGTATCAAAAGCTTTGCTAAACTCAAGGAATAAGACATCCACTGCTTTCCCCACATCCACAGAGCCAGTTATCTCCTCATAGAAGGCAATTAGGTTAGTCAGGCATGACTTGCCCTCGGTGAATCCATGCTGACTGTTCCTGATCACTTTCCTCTCTTCTAAGTGCTTCAGAATTGATTCCTTGAGGACCTGCTCCATGATTTTTCCAGGGATAGAGGTGAGGCTGACTGGCCTGTAGTTCCCCAGATCCTCCTCCTTCCCTTTTTTAAAGATGGGCACTACATTAGCCTTTTTCCAGCCATCCAGGACCTCCTCGATCGCCATGAGTTTTCAAAGATAATGGCCAATGGCTCTGCAATCACATCAGCCAACACCTTTATCACCCTCAGATGCAGTGTATCTGGCTCCATAGACTTGTGCTCATCCAGCTTTTCTAAATAGTCTTGAACCACTTCTTTCTCCACAGAGGGCTAGCCACCTCCTCCCCATACTGTGCTGCCCACTTCAGCAGTCTGGGAGCTGACCTCATTCGTGAAGACAGAGGCAAAAAAAGCATTGAGTACATTAGCTTTTTCCACATCTCTGTCTCTAGGTTGCCTCCCCCATTCAGTAAGGGGTTTACACTTTCCCTGACCTTCTTCTTATTGCTAACATACCTGTAGAAACCCTTCTTGTTACTCAACATCCCTTGCTAGCTGCAACGGCAAGTGTGATTTGGCCTTCCTGATTTCACTCCTGCTTGCCTGAGTAATATTTTTATACTCCTCCCTGGTCATTTGCCCAAACTTCCACTTCTTGTAAGCTTCTTTTTTGTGTTTAAGATCAGCAAGGATTTCACTGTTAAGCCAAGCTGGTCGCCTGCCACATTTACTATTCTTTCTACACAAGGGCGGCTCTAGACATTTCGCTGCCCCAAGCACGGCGTCGTGCCGTGGGGGGCGCTCTGCCGGTGGCTGGTCCCGCGGCTCCAGTGGACCTCTTGCAGGCGTGCGTGCAGAGGGTCCGCTGGTGCTGCGGCTTCAGTGGAGCCGCGGGACCAGCGGACCCTCCGCAGGCGTGGCGCCGAAGGCTGCCTGCCTGCTGCCGCCCCCCCGGCGGCTGGCAGAGCGCCTCCCGCAGCATGCCTCCCCAAGCACGCACTTGGCGTGCTGGGGCCTAGAGCCGCCCCTGTTTTTACACATCGGGATGGTTTGTTCCGGCAACCTCAATAAGGATTCTTTAAAATACAGCCAGCTCTCCTGGACTCCTTTTCCCCTCATGTTATTCTCCCAGGGGATCCTGCCCATCAGTTCCCTGAGGGAGTCAAAGTCTACTTTTCTGAAATGCAGGGTCCATATTCTGCTGCTCTCCTGTCTTCCTTGTGTCAGGATCCTGAACTCGACCATCTCATGGTCACTGCCTCCCAGGTTCCCATCCACTTTTGCTTCCCCTACTAATTCTTCTCGGTTTGTGAGCAGCAGGTCAAGAAGAGCTCTGCCCCTAGTTGGTTCCTCAAGCACTTGCACCAGGAAATTGTCCTCTACATTTATTTGCCAAAAACTTCCTGGATTGTCTATGCACAGTTGTATTGCTCTCCCAGCAGATACTGGAGTGACTGAAGTCCCCCCTGAGAACCAGGGCCTGTGATCTAGTAACTTCTGTTAGTTGCCAGAAGAAAGCCTTGTCCACCTCATCCCTCTGGTCTGGTGGTCTATAGCAGACTCCCACCACAACAACACCTCACACTTCTAAACTTACTCCAGAGACTCTCAGGTTTTTCTGCAGTTTCATACTGGAGATCTGAGCAGTCATACTGCTCTCTGACATACAATGCAACTCCCCCACCTTTTCTGCCCTGCCTATCCTTCCTGAACAGTTTATAGCCATCCATCACTGTACTCCAGTCATGTGAGTTATCCCACCAAGTCTCTGTTATTCCAATCACATCATAATTTCTTGACTGTGCCAGGACTTCCAGTTCTCCCTGCTTGTTTCCCATGCTTCTTGCATTTGTGTATAGGCACTTAAGAGAACTCGCTGATCGTCCTGCTTTCTCAGTATGAGACAGGAGTCCTCCCCTCTTGCGCTCTCTTGCTCATGCTTCCTCCTGGTATCCCACTTCCCCACTTACCTCAGGGCTTTGGTCTCCTTCCCCCGATGAACCTAACCTCCTCATTAGGTTAGCCAGCCTGCTTGCGAAGAAGCTCTTCCCTCTCTTCGTTAGGTGGAGCCCATCTCTGCCTAACAATCCTTCTTCTTGCAACACCATCCCATGGTCAAAGAATCCAAAGCCTTCTGTCCGACACCACCTGCGTAGCCATTCCTTGACTTTCACTATTCAACGGTGTCTACCCAGGCCTTTTCCTTGCACAGGGAGGATGGACGAGAACAACACTTGCGCCTCAAACTCCGTTATCCTTCTTCCCAGAGCCACGTAGTCTGCAGTGATCCGCTCAAGGTCATTCCTGGCAGCACCATTGGTGCCCGTGTACCATAGATATCGTCCTTTCATACACAAGCAGTAAAATACCCTGGAAGGAGGCAGCAGACCCAGCTCTGCGGGCCCCAAATGCAGCGTGGGAGCAGAGATGCCAGTCTCAGAGCGGGGATGCTCTGCATCATGCAGACACTCAGGACTTCTCAAGGCCTGTGTTTTTAGCTAAAGTTTCACATCACTGAGCACAGGCCAGAGGGGAAATAGCTGGGAAGGTTCTGAACAATCCCTTCTGCCGGTGAGAGCAAGGAGCTTAGGATGATGCATCACTGCACTGTGCCCCAGGCCCAGGCCAGGAACAAGATCCACACGGTGCTCTCATCTGTCTGCCAGGCTCCCATGTGGCCTCCCCCAGGCAGCAGCTGAGAGCCTGACACCAGCGCCGTCCCATTAACTGCACAGAGTGAAGCTGCAATGTGGCTGAAGGTCAGTGAGGAACAGGGAACACTTGGTCTGGGGGAATGTGTCACCCATAATTATAACTGCTCCAGAGCTGTAATAACCCAGGGCTCTCTTCCCCTTTGACAGCGTGTGATTCCTTCACCCGGCACAGCAACATGCTCCTGCTCTGTCAGCCTGACTCTGTACTGCACCCAGAGGAGCCCCTGAGAGTCCCCTCCTGAGCTCCTTGCAGAATCTCCCCATTTCACTCCTTCTCTTTTCTCTGGGCCCTCAAGTTGTCTCCCCCTCTCTGCCCAAGGGCCCAGGCTGCTGCTGCAGCTGCTGCTGAGAGCCCCAGGCCCAGTGCCCCACTGAGAGCTCCTGGGGGAGCTGTTCGGTGACACCCTTGCGGTGCTGCTGCAGGGAAGCAGTGAGGGAGGGAGCCAGCAGGGGCTAGTGAGAGACAGGAGGCGGAAAAGCAGCCTTGGCACCCATCAAAACAGCTTCGTAAATGAGCAGGAATCAGACTGGGGGAGAGGACAGAGGGACAAAGATGGCTGGATTCTTTGAAGATCCACCCACAAAATAAGCTCCGCCCAGGTGAGTCACCAAAAGGAGACAGCATGGTCTGTTCACAGGAGATGGTGCGATGTTCAAAATGCGATGGAGTTGCTGATTGGTTCCAAATGGCTCCTGGGGCCGGACTCCCCTCATGGGGCTAGAATATACACGTGGGCTCTCTGGGCCTGGACCTTCTTTACTGGGGGGAAAATAAGAGGTGGCATCTCCCAAACATCACCCGCCTGTGGCACCGGAAGGAGGTGTCACTGGCAGTACGTGGTGCTGGGCTGTAACTCTCCCTCTCCGCTCTCACAAGGTGAATGAAATTGCTAACAATGCTGATATTTAAAGGATCATCCCCAGGCACCTGAGCCCACCCCCCACTCAGGGACTGGAGTTGTTCACACCTCTCCGAGCTGCTGTGCCCGACTCTCTGCATCCCTACATGTGGGTCAGTTTTGAGGTTTTCTTCACAACCAGAACAGCTGGAGAGTCAGTTTAACACAAAGTGAAAGCTGAGATCCTGGAGAACAAGGCAGTCGCAGAGAAGTGCCAGTACTTCCTGGTTTCAGAGTAGCAGCCGTGTTAGTCTGTATCCGCAAAAAGAACAGGAGTACTTGTGGCACCTTAGAGACTAACAAATTTATTTTAGCATGAGCTTTCGTGAGCTACAGCTCACTTCTTCGGATGCATAGAATGGAACACACAGACAGGAGATATTTATACATACAGAGAACATGAAAAGGTGGAAGTACTTCCTGGCTGTTTCTGAGCCCCGTCAGTGAAAGTAGACACCGGGACGTACCAGTGCTTCCTGTACCAGGCCCGGCATCCTTAACAGGGTTGGTGGCTCTGGCCTCCTGGAAGGGGGGGGGGGCCTTGGGGCAGAAGGGCCAAGGGGGCTCCGCTTCCCACCAATGGTGAGTGCAGGGAGGGGGGTGGTTCCATTCCTCCCCCGCCCCCAAGCAACACGGCTGGCGCCGGGTCGCTCCGCTTCCCGCTGGCTGCAGTGAGTGCGGGTGCGCACGCAACCCCTGTTGCCGGCTGGCGCCAGGCCCCCTGCTAATCCCTCAGGCTACCCTGGGCCCCACAGGGCCACCCAAAGCTGGGGCCCAGGGCAGCAGCCCCTTTTGCCCCTCTCCCCCCGCCCCCATTGGCAGCCCTGCTGGTAGGGTCCGGCAGTGCTGCCATGGCAGCGCTTTAACCTCGCTAGTGCGGCCGTGCTGCTGGGACCTACCGGCAGGGCCGCCGATGGGGGAGAAAATGTCGGCTGTGTGTGGGCTGGACTGGCGGCCGGCTCTTGCCAGAGCACTGCTCCGGCCCGCACCAGCCCACTTTCACCTCTGCAAAGCACCCTGGTGGCCAGTTTTCAGAGCGGGATCGCTACTAACCGTGCTGCTCTCTGTGTGGATGTAAGAGCTGCTAGTGTGAATGTGCTCTGCCTGCACAAGGAGCTAGTGTGCACATGCAACAGCGGCTTTAATTAAAGTGGCCTCACTTTGCCAGCAAAACTTTGTAGTGCAGACAAAGCCTAAGAGCTGACAATCACTAAGAGCAGGGTAGAACCTCAAGAGACTGAACGTATAGAGCTGGAGGCATTGGGAGAGAGGGCAGAGCGAGGGCAGGGCACGCTCGGGTGAGGGGGCAGAACAGGGCAGGAAGAGGTGGGGTGGGGGTGGGGTCTTGGGGGAAGGGATGGAGTGGGGGCGGGGCCTGTGCAGAGCAGGGCTTGAGCACCCCTGGGGAAACGAGGAAGCCAGCACCTGTGTTTTCTACACTCAGGCTCTGTGCTTTAGAAAGAGGAAGTTTTGCCTCTCAGAGGCGCACAGGGTGGGGTGTGATTTGCCCAGGTCACTGGGTGGGGGCTCGAGCTGGTTCTGTGTTGTATATTGAACCCAGCCCTTCTTGCTGCCCGCTCCACCTGGCAGACGGGTTGCAGGTGCACAAAGAGCCATCAGCCCTGTTCTCTCTATCAGGCATTGAAACTTGCAGTGTTGGGGCAAAAATGTCTGGATCTTTTCCCATTAGACACAACCCCCAGTGCTCACCCCCCTGAAAACCAGGCCCCTTTCGTTTAGGTGCCTAACCTTAGGCAGCCAAGTGTGAAAGATTGTCCTTGGATTGATGGGGGATAAACCTGGGGTCCTTAAGGGGTTTAATTAAGCAAAGTCAACAGCATTTCCTACCTTGTACTCCTGGGCAGCCTCCTCCACGGGAACCACCGTGTGAGACTTGTGGTCCCGGGATTTCTCACACACCACGCAAATGGTTTCTCCATCCTCCTCACAGAATCGTTTGAGACGTTCCTCGTATCTCTCACACAGATCCTCCTTTTGCCCTTTTCCTGGTTTCAATCCCAGTTGTTTGAGCTTTTGTACGATGTTGTTCAGCTGGGTGTTGGGCCTGAACTCCCCTTTCTGGAACTGGGCTCTGCACTGGGGACAGGTCAGGGGTGTCCCTGCTCCCTTTTCCGCACAGTACTGGCTGAGGCAGGCTCGGCAGAAGTTGTGCCCACACGCGATAGTCACCGGCTCTGTCAGATACCCCAGGCAGATGGAGCAAATAGCTTCATCTTCTATGTCCCTTGCTGTAGCTGGAGAGGCCATGGCGGCTGGGTGGGTCTCTGTTCTCTCTGCCCTTTGCAGGCAGCCAGCAGCCCAACCAACCACACCCACAGGCAACCGGAAAGCAAAAGGGAAAAATATCAAGGGCAAGCAGCCTTTTAAAGCTTCTTTTAGCAGCTTGTGCAACCGGGAGCCAATCACGTGCTCCGGCAGGATATTCCACCCAAAAAAAAAAAAAAAGGCAGAAGCCACAGCCCAGAAAAGCCTCCAAACAAGCAACTTTAAGAAACGAATAGGCAGAGGGGATAAAAGTTATCACAGTGGGGTGAGCCATCTGCAGTGGTTGCCAAAATAGGCCATGTGGCAGAGAGGCTGGTGTTCCTTGCTGGCCCATCTCAGCACCCGTCCTCCAGGGCTCTGGTGTTAAAGCCCATTGCCCCATAGGTCTTTGTTACATAAAATAATTCATTGGCACTTGATGTGGCTCTGACCTGCTGTTCCCAGGGCCTGACAGTTACTCTGTTTCCTAGAAGCCACTGTAAATGCAGCTTCACTCTATTTTAGTTATTTATTTTTAACTCCTTTTTAAAGCAGTGTTTTGGTTACTCCTGTTTTCCTCAGCGCGGCTTGGTTAACCCTGTGCACATGGATGTCATTGCGCTGCTCAGTGTACGGTTTTAATAATAAATAAACATAGAAAATAATAATTGATGCTACAGGTTGAACCTCCCTAATCCAGACTCCCCTAATCCGGCAACACCCCTGGTCTGGCACAGTCGGTGACCCAGTGGGTGCTCAGGGCTGGAACACTCAAGGGGAGAAAACTGACGGGCTGGGGCCAGGAGTGTTGTGGGACCAGGGAAGAGTGGAGCTGACAGCGGCCGGAGGAGCAGGGGGCCAGCGGCTGGGAGCTGAGTCCCTGGGGAGCAGAGCCCTGGTGGTCCGGGGGCCAGCAGTGGAGCCCCAGAGTCCCAGGAGAGCGGAGGGGCTGGTGCCCCACGGACAACGGCCGGGAGCGGTGAGGCTCCCATTGACCTCCCCTGGTCCAGCAAATTACCTGGTTTGGGACCAGTCAGATTCTGAGGGTGCCAGACCAGGGAGGTTACAGCAGGGGTTCTCGGCCCTGGGCCGCAGCTTGTTCCGGGTAAGTTCCCGGCAGGCTGTGAGGCGCTTTGTTTGCCTGAGCGTCTGTAGGTCCGGCTACTCACAGCTCCCAGAGGCTGCGGTTCGCTGTTCCTGCGGGAATTAGCTACACCTAGCCAGGGACAAAACGGCAATCAGAAGAGGGTCTATAAATATGTTCGGAGCAAGAAAAAGACGAAGGAAAGTGCAGGCCCCCTACTTAGTGAAGAAGGAGAGCTGAGCTAATAACCAACAACCTCAACCAGACTGAGTGTCAGACACCAGGGGCTGCACCAGAGCCAGTCTCTGGCCAAGCTAATGAGCACAGCTGGCCTGCACTAGGCTGCTTGATTGGCTACAGCACCTGACTGGTTGGGAGAGTCAGCAGAGCAGCTCTTAAGCCCAGCAGCAGCACCACTTTAAAGGCTGCTCAAAGCATCAGGCACTGCTGGGATAGCACCTGCCTTGTTCTAGCCTTGCCTCTGATTTGCCTCATTCCAGCTAACCCAGTTCTGACTCTTGACTCAGGTTCCTGACATCAGCTCTGGCTCCAGTGTTGGCTCCTAGCTCTGGTTACTGACCCCTGTTCTGACCTGGCTTTAGGTATGATTGTCCAGTCACTGACACCGGGGTGTTTAATGCCTATTTTACTTCAGTCTTCACTAAGAAGTTTAATTGTGACCAGAGCACAATTAATATTAGGAGCAAGTGGGGAGGAATGCCAGCCAAAATAGGGAATGAACAGCTTAAAGAATGTGTAGGTACGGTAGATGTATTCAAGTTGGTGGGGCCTGCTGAAATTCACCTGTGGGCACTGAAGGATCTGACTGAAGCCATCTCAGAGCTATTAATGATTATTGCTGAGAATTCATGGAGGACAGAGGAGGACCCCCCCTCCCCGAGTGGAGAAGGGCAAACATTGTATCTAGCTTTAGGGGAACAAAGAGGACCCAGGGAATTTCAGACCAGCCAGCCTAACTTCAGTACCTGGAAAGATGCTGGAGCAAATATTTAGAGCACTCTCCTGTGCGGTGTGGGAGGCCCCAGCTCAAGTCTTTTCTCTCCCTCAGAGGGGATGTGAACCTGGATCTCTTTCATGGGTGGTGGGTATAATAGGCCAGGGGAGGCTAAGAGTCCCCAAATTGAGGCCGTGGTGCTGCCCTGAGACCCCAACCTTGCTCCATCTCTCCATCGCAGTCTGGTGGCTTGGCACTTGGGCTGGCGGGCCACCAGGGGTGGCTTGGTCCAGCGAATGGCCTGGGTGGACCAACTGGCAGCAAGGGGTGGCTTGGGCTGACCAGCAGCTTGGGACACAGGGGGGCTCAGGCCATGGTGAGGTTGTTTGGGCTGCTCTGGCTCTGGTGGTGGGTAAGGGGGGCCAGGGCCTTGGATGGGGGGCAGAGTTGGGGGCTAGCCTCCCTGAATGGGGGGTTCACCCACACCCATAGTGTCTTCACATGGCAGGTGAGTGCTCTAGTCACTGGGCTGAAAGTGATGAGGCAGGCACCCCTCCTCTGGCCAGATATAGAATGGGACCAGATCAGCTGGTCCGCCTCTGAGCAGACCTGCTGAACGGGGCCCTGAAGGTAAGATAAAAGCAGAGGATGACCTATTTTCCCCTGGGTCATGCTAGAGATTGGGCAGGAGACAGGTGTGTGGGTGCCTAGTGGGGTGGGGGTGGGAGCAGCACTGCACTACACATGTGTGGAGCAGGAAACACAGGCCCTTTTAGGGGACTGCTAGGGCATAAACCTAGGTAAGTTTCAAGAGTTTAAGTTTTTGCTAGTTAGCAAATTCTGAGGGAAGCAGTTCCTGACACACTGACCAGCTCCAGCTGCCTGGATCTCAGCCCCTTCCCCTCTGGGCTCCAGAGCTGGAGTCCCAGTGCCTGCACTGAGACCCTCTGTATGAATGGCCTCCTGCTGTATGAAATATGGAGCAATAATATATGAGAGAACCGACTAGGACTGGATCCTGCAAACCCTCCTGTTTCAATCATCGTGTTGGTGACAGGTAGGGTGATCAGATAGCTAGTGTGAAACATTGGGATGGGGGTGGGGGGTAATAGGAGCCTATATTTAAAAAAAGCACCAAATATCAGGACTGTCCCTATAAAATTGGGACATCTGGTCACCCTAGTGGCAGAGGTGCTGCTGTGACTAAGAGCTGCTGGGGAAGTGTGTGTGTGTGGGGGGGGGTGCTGGGGAGATGAGGGGGGAGGTTGCAGCGGGTGTCTGTGGCTGGGAGCATGAGTGCCACTGAGCAGCAGGGACAGGGCCCTATCTGCTATTTGCTCCCGCTCCTGTTTTGGAAGGAGCTGGGGCTGGGGCCGGGCGAGGGAACTCATGTGATTTACCGGAATCCAGCCCGTTGGTCCGCCCGGACTCCTCCTCTCCGGGCTGCTGATCCCAGCACAACAGTGACAGACCCTGCGCCGTTGATTTCACTGAAACTCAGACTGGGGCATGAGAACCCCTTCTGGGAGGGAGGTGCTTTTTCCGCTGGCTGGACCCAGCCCCTGGGGCAGCCCCGGGTTCTGCCTTTTTGTTTGTTTGAAAGGAAGACAGTGACATTGCATTGGCAAATTCCCCATAGAAAGAAAGAGTGGAACAAAAGAATAATAAAGGCACCTCAACTTTTCCTCATTTATGGAGGACAGTCTTATAATATGCAGCCAGATATCCTCCAATCACACAAGCTGAAAATTGTTCCACTTTACTGCAGCTCTGTAACCATATGGGACCCAATCCTGTCTGTGTTCTGTGCACATCCAAAATTCCTGCTGAATGACCTGCCCTGGGAGTGAGTTACCAGTGACTCAGGGCTGCGGTGGAAGGAGGGTGCAGGTGGGGGGGGGGGAAGAGCCCAGGGCTGGGGTGGCAGGAGGTATGTGTGGGGGCCACTGGTGGGGGAGAAGGGGGTAGCTCAGGGCTAGGGCGGCAGCAGGGTGGGAGGAGGGCACTGGTTTGGGAGGGGGGGGTGTAAAGGTGGAAGCCCAGCGCTGGGGTGGCAGGTGGTATGGGTGGCAGGGGGAGAGCCCAGGGCTGGGGCAGCAGGGAGTACGAGGGGCAGCCCAGCGCTGGCAGCCAAAAATTTTTTTGCTTGGGGTGGCAAAAAACCTAGAACCGGCCCTGGGTATTTGGCACAGTCCTGCGCTGTCTGGAGCCCTTTTGTGGGTGGATTCAAGGGTTTTGGGGTCCACCCAGTGTTTAGCACAGTGATCTCCTCTAGTGCAGGCCAGCATTAGAGTTTAACCTCTGATGGAGCAACACAGGAATTCAGAAACCCAGTGAGAAACCTCATCTCCCTGCTGGGCCTGGGACCTTTATCAGATTTGCTGCCCCAGGCACCTGCTTCCTTAGCTGGTGCCTAAAGCCAGCCCTGGGTCCTGCAATCAGCCCCCTGTGCTGGTGGGGAGGGTCACTGGGGCTTCCCATGGACATCAGAATCCATCCCCCTGTCCTGACGAGCTTGCAGAACTGTGTGTCTGAGGAGTGATATTTAGGCATGGGCAGAATTCATTTTATTTTGACAGATAAATAGATAAAATTTATTTTATATTTCAACTCACAGTTGCACAGTTTTTATCAATTTAAATGTTCACAGTTGTGGGAATTTATGGGGGAGGTTAGACAATATTTTGGTCACACGATAATTATTTAATGGTAGTAGATACTGAGATTCAGAAAGTTAACACTTTGTAACAATTAAAACACAAATTGTCAGCATCACTTTTCAAAATATACCAAGTAAACATCCTTAAATCAAACTCTAATAAGTTCTCATGCTGCATTTTTCTTACTGTGCCTATTTGTAATTTTAAGTTATCAGTGGAAATGCTGCAGCCTTCCCTTGTCAGAGCCCTAATGCCTATTTCTGAGAGAAGCCCCCACCTGCCTGTAATTGCTCTTGTTCTCCCTACTGCTTTCCTCATTTGGAGGGAGGTCCTGACTGCTCTGACTCTGCCACTTTAAGGGGAGAAGTAGTACAAGAAATCCACTGAACTCTGCTCTGTGAAGAAAACAAAGACATGGGTTGGAAACAGGGAGGCATGAAGGCAAATACATGGCTGGGAATGTCAGGAGCAGGAACCAGCATTTCTAAGAATTTATGTCACTGAAGAAGAAAGCTCTGCAGTGAGGAATATTCAGGAAGGTTGATTCAGCAACGCACTTATCTGTCCAGCCAGTGAAGCTCAGCAGAGGTTGGGGGAAGAAGCATCTCTCCTGGGCCCCAGCACTCCTGGAGCTGAGCTGCCTGAGAATAGGGTGACCAGATGTCCTGATTTTATAGGGATAGTCCTGATTTTTGGGTCTTTTTCTTATATAGGCTCCTATTACCCCTCACCCCCGTCCTGATTTTTCACATTTGCTGTCTGGTCACCCTACCTGAGAGGCTAGTGGAAAGCAAGAGCTCACAAAGGATCAGGCCAGTCACCTCCCAGAGGGAACTTTAATTCCTGCAGAGGGAAGGTTCCCCCTCTCTAGTGTAACAGGAAAATACAAACCTGTCTGCAGAGATCAGCTGGATTCCCAAAGGCCAGCTCGGGCTTGGCAGCCCCTGCATTCCAACCTGTTACCTCAGCCCCGGAGCTGGGGCTGGGAGAGAGATGTCTCTCTCTTTCCGGGGCCAGACAGCTCAGCAGGGGTTAGGGGAGAGGCATTGCTCCTTCGCCTCAGCAGCCCTACACACCCCAAACTCCCCCCCATTACCTCCTATTCCCCTTCCCACCTCACTGTCTTACATGTGCATCCTCTCTGGGGTTCAGGTGCCTAATTAGTGGAGCCACACCTGCATGGCTCCACGAATTAGGTGTGCCGCACTTGATGCCCTGCACCTTAGAGAGAAGGCAGGTTCCCAGGTTGAGTAAAACTGGGAGTGCCCAAGGGAAAATTTCCAGCAGGAACCATCCCTCTATGGATGATCAATTGCTGAGGAATCCATCAGACCCTAAGGGTATCTTTGAGGATACAAGTATGACTATATTAATAACGTGTGCATAGGTATTCACAAGATTTATATACGCTTTGGTAATTATAATCTTGCTTGTGACTCTAATAAAACTCGTAATGCAGATTAGACGTGGCGGACGTATGTGTGGTCACTATCCTTGGTCTTCATGAGTTCCTAGAGACCCTGCATCTGAAATGCGTAGCAGAGGTGACTTTCAATCTGTTGAGCTGGAAACTGTAGCAACCAGAACCAAACCCAGAGTGATGTAAGACAACATCACTACATTTACTCTAAATAGAAAAGGCTACACTTCATATTTTATGACTCTGAAATTACACTTCCTAGTGTCAGGGCTTTACCTTCCTCATCAGCATTTTATTTATTAGTGTAATTAAGTAATGGTAGAAAGGTGTGATTGGACCTTTCTGGGGCACAGACCTTTACCAACATCAAGCTCCCTTCCACCTAATCCTGAATTGAGGTGATGCAGCCACAATTTTTAAAGGTGACCATGAAAAGATCAAATAATGAGTTTTCTGATCGTTGCTTCCTTGGGATCAATAGAGGTGAAAAAGGCCTTCAAACTTTTTTATTCTTTTACTAATTAAAAATTCTGGTCTTAAGAACACTTGGCACAAAAGATCTGTTAGTTCAATATTCAGCACCTTCATCTGTGCTGAGAATCTGAGGCCAGGTTTCGAGTAGGAAATTAAGTAGGTAGAACTACACCCCTGGGGGTGTGAAAAATCCACCCCCGATTGACACAGTTAAACTGATCTAACCCCTGTGTAAACTTGTCAACAGGGGAGGGCTTCTTCCAACACAGCTACCAGCTCGCAGGGAAGTTGGTGCAGGGAGCATCTTCACTGACGTGCTACAGCAGCACAGCTGTGCCACTGCAGTGTTTTAAGTGTAGACTGGCCCTAAGAAAGCTCCAGATACACATGGTAGTTTCCCAACCAGCCACAGCAACAACAGGGGAGTGAAGGTATTTTGGGGAGAAAACTCAAGAGCAATTCATTTTTTCAGGTGGAAAAAACCCTGCCTGGAAGCTGTCAGGCCTCCCCTATGTGACCTAGAGAATCACAAAAGGAAGCAGCTCCCAGTTATTCTCACCTCTTCAGGTCACCTTTAAGGAAAGGCCATTTTTCAAATACTAGACACTCGTCTCCAGCTGCAGATGTTGCTGTTTTCTCTCTAATTCTTCCATTTGGAAATAAAATCCCCACTGATATCACCTCATTTCCTCTGGTTATTAATGTATGATGTAAAATCCTCTACAGTGAGAAGAACCTTGTCCCCCATGGTGACTGCCCAGCCCCAGCTGCTGCCTCCCCCAGCCCAACCCAGCTCCCCACAACGTGTTCTGTGTTGTAATTGAAATAAATACTTTAAAATGTAGAAAAACATCCAAAAATATTTAATATATGTCAATTGGTATTCTACTGTTTAACAGTGCGATTAAAACTGTGATTAATCGTGATTAATTTAAAATTGTTTTTAATAATTTAATTGTTTTAGTTAATTGTATGAGTTAACTGTGATTAATCACCAGACCTAGTTCATAACAGTGACCACCCCAGTAGAGAGGAGTGCGGGATCCAGCCTTCCCAACTGCTCTCACTGTTGATGCTAGAGCACCAAGTGTGGCTGCGCTCTGCCAACAGAAGGAGCATAGTGTGAACATGCACAAGCGATGTAATTATACTGGTTTTTGACTGTCAGTGTAACTTGCATTGACAAAACACTAGTGTAGACAAGGCCTAACACCCCTCCCAAGGATCTTTCTAGCAGCTGGAAGAAAGTATAAAAGAGGGAGAGTGACATCATCACTTGCAGGGCCAGCTCTAGGTTTTTTGCCACCCCAAGCAAAAAAAAAATTTGGCTGCCCCCCACCCCAACCCTGGGCTCCTCACCGCACCTCCTGCTGCCCCAGCCCTGGGCTCTCCCCCCCTCCACCTGCACCCTCCTTCCGCCGCAGCCCTGGACAGGTCATTCAGCAGGAATTTTGGTTGAGCACAGAACACAGACAGGATTGGGTCCCATATGGTTACAGAGCTGCAGTAAAGTGGAACAATTTTCAGCTTGTGTGATTGGAGGATATCTGGCTGCATATTATAAGACTGTCCTCCATAAATGAGGAAAAGTTGAGGTGCCTTTATTATTCTTTTGTTCCACTCTTTCTTTCTATGGGGAATTTGCCCATGCAATATCACTGTCTTCCTTTCAAACAAACAAACAAAAAGGCAGTGGCTGTTGAAAATAGCAATTCCAGTCCTAATAACCACTGGGAAGCATTTCTTGCTCAATTTTATCCTACTTTTTCTACAGCAAGTTACAGTGGATCAGTATATTTGATTTAAGAGAAATGAAGTAACAGCTGCCCAAACTGAGCTTGAGCACTCCTGAATTTTGAGGTGTTCAAATCTGGAAGGCAGGTGCTGGGAGGGCGGGGAGCTGTGGCTTCATGGGGGAGCACGGCAGCATGTATGCAGCAGCGTGTCTGGCACTGCGTGGAGCCAGACATGCTGGTCTGAGTAGCACGGTAAGGGGGCTGGTGGGTTGGAGAAGATATAGGGGGTTTCAGGGGGGGCAGTCAAGGGATGGGGAGCAGGGGGGGTTGGATGGGGCAGAGGTTCGCGGGGGCAGTCAGGGGCAGGGAGAAGGGGGGTTAGATGGGTCTGGGGTTCGGGGGAGCAGTCAGAGGACAGGCAGCGGTTGGATAGGCATGAGAGTCCCAGGGGTTTGTCAGGGGCAGGTAGGGGGTGGGGCCCTAAGGGGGAAGTTTGGGGGTGGGTCTCAGGAGGGGGCAGTTGGGGACAGGGAAAGTTTGGTTCCAGGCTGGCCTGGAGTCCTGTCTGTGTTTTAACGAACTTACCAGCTTGTACCATCTGTTAGGGCAAGACATTGCTTGATTCAAGCTTGCTTAGTCCATTAAAGTCAGAATTTAGCCTGCATTTCTATTTGTATTTCTTAGGTAACCAGCTTTGATCTCTGTGCCTGATACTTAGCACTTAAAACCTACCTTTCTGTAGTTAATCAATCTGTTTTATATTTTACCTACACCAATGTGTGTTTCGTTGAAGTGCTAGGGGGAATCTCAGCTCAGGTTACAAAGGCTGGAGCATGTCCACTTTCCTATGAAGAAGTGGTGAAGTAAGTAATGAATTTACATGGGCCAGACTCCTGAGCAGTGCAAGGCAGTATAATTGTGGGGTGTAAGGCAGGGGAGCTGTGGGGAATTGGCTGGAGCCTCCCTATTGATGGTCCATGAGTGGCTGGGAGATCATTCATGTGACACAGCTGGGTGTGTCCCTGCCTGTGAGTGGCTGTGTATGTGCAGTGCCTGTCAAGGCTTGTAGGTTGACACCAGGATCACAGGGCGAAAGGCAGCCTTGGTTGGTGGGTTGGGAGGGGTCAGTGGTCCCACAGTCTAGGTTGTGCTGTGAGGACCCGTCACATCCACCTCCGCCTCTCAGGTGAGCCCTCAACCTCTCTTCCCTCCCCTGTCACCCATTCCCATTTATTCCCATCTGTATAATCCCCCATCCCTCAATGCAAAACTAAACCCCTCTCCCCCAAACTGCCTATTTCTCTGCCCCCAATGCCCCTCTTCATCCCGTCCAGCAGGCACACGTGTATTTTTTGTCTTACATTCAACTCAATGCATTTCACCTCTCTCTGTAACACAATAATGGTTCAATGCTGCATCTGATCAATTCCAACACTTCAGCGAATGTTCTAGGCATCAGCAGGCAGAACTGCACGGATTGTGTCAGAAATCTGGAAGCAGAAAATGGGAGACACTTGGGGCCCCTGGCACTGGGTGGGGTGGGCAAATGGGGGACCTTGATGACAGAGTTGGGGGTAACGGCACCTTTAATCCCCTCTGTGGTGTATTGAGAAGCCACCTAGAGCAATGGGAGCGCCAATAACTCCTCGTGGGGAAGCTCCTGCCCCAGCCGGTTTGGTTCTGGTGAACAGAGCAGGGATTTTGCAGGAGGGCTCCACACACCCTGCCGTGATGGTGGACGGTGTTTACACCTGTCCATGAAAGTCTCCTTCTAACTCCTCCCAGCTGTGAGTGATGCAGACTCAGCAGAAATTCTGCCCACAGTTCGAAATCGAGGCAGACTGGACAGCTGAGAGCCTCCTAGAGACAGAGCGGGGCTGGGGTGGGGGGCTGCAGCAGCCAGGGCCCTGGGAGAGGAACGGGGAGGGGAAATTCAGTCTCATTCATTCATTTCACCACCATGGGCCTCACCTCATGGAACCAGCTACAGGCAGAACAGCCCAAAGCCCTGAGCCCCGGCACTTTAGGGCCTGTTCACAATTGATTCTGCTTCCTCCAGGATCTCCCCTTAGACTCTCCCCTGTTGCACTGTGTGTTCCCGTGCGACTCACCAGGGGCTCTTGCTTAGGGCCCCTGGCCCTGCAGAGACCTGTTGACAGCTGGGGCAGCTCCTCCTTGTGGGAGGAGGGAGTGAAGTCCCAGCAGGAATGTAACTGCTGTGCAGTGCAGCTGACATACTCTGGGGGCAGCACCACCTGCTGCCTCTGGGGAATCCTGGAGGCTGCAATACACCAGGCTGCTACCGATGCCTGTGCCTCACTCAGCCTGCAGGCAGCACAGGGAGGAGGCCCAGAGCAGGGCCCAGAGGTGGCTGTGGGGCTGTTTCAGCTCATATGCACTGTGAGGTCTTGGGGGGGGGTTGATGATGCAGGGTTCCCAGAGGCAACATGGAATAATGGGGTGCCCAGCGCTACCTGTGGGCGAGATGGTTCCCCAGCCTCACAGATCTCACTGCCAGGAAGTTTCCCCTGAGACTCAGCCTCACTTTCCCCTTTGTTAATTTCTCTCCATCCCCCCTGCTCTTTTTGCCCCTTAATTCTTTATGTTCAAAAACAGAACCAGAAACAATAGAACCCTCCAGCTGGTGGCCACAGAAAATACTGACTCTAGGATCAATTCTCAATACACATCTCACGCTGCCCATGAGACCTCCTGTTCTCAGTCATATCTCTGCCCACAGTCCTGCATGTCTGGATGGGTCCCTTCACAGCTGGGATCGGCAAATCCCCTCCTGCAGACCCCTCCCCTCACAGCTAGGATGGGGGACTCTGGAAAGTCTGGAGGATGCAGCCACATAAGCATTGGCCTCCCCCCTCCTCAGATGCAGTTGGTGGGGACAGAAATGAGAAGATCCCAGGAGGGGGTTCATACAGGATTTCATGCCAGGCAAAAGTCCTGTTTGGATTGGACTTAACTTTACAACCCCTGCAATGAAGTGGACCTGAGCGGATGGCTCCCTGTTAAATCAAACACTTTGCATCTCTCCCCATGTTAAATACATCTGGAGTGTTTTTAAACATTTGCCAAGCGAATTGTTTATCATTCTCTGTATTTATTATTGCTGCACAATAACAGCTCTAACAAGTGCCCCTGTGAACTAATGGATGATGTGGAAGTAGAGCAAGAACGGACAGGGATTTCAATGCATGACAGTCTCTGTGAGCAAGAGTCAGGCTGGCTGTAACCCTAATAACGCGAGGCTTGTAGAAGTGAGGATTGTGTGAGGCGAGTGGGAAAGAACTGTGGGAGAAGTCGTTGCGACCTTGTGTCGATAATGAATGTAAATTGGCGTCTAAATAGAAGTGAGAAAAATAAGATATCAAGATGGCCTAGGTATAAACAAAATGCAGCCGTTGGCTATTATTGTATGTAACAAAAAGTATAAATGCTGCTGTAATTGTTTACTTGGGGAGAGACCTGCCTAGGACTGGGGAAACCCTGTGTCCTAGGGCACTCCCTCCTCTATACAATTGTAAAGAGAAAATAAAGTATCTGACTCTGCTGCACCCAACCAAAAAGTGAGAACTAAGTTTTTCTCCGACAATGACATAGTGCAGCAACGACTTCTATTTACCGTTGTGCTGGCACAGCGGCAGGGGCAACAGGTTTGTATAATTTTTGGTGGTGTCCAGAATGGGTCCATATCCTGCGCCTCCCTGTGCCCCCCCCCCCACCTGCCTTGTAAGCCGATCTATATATATTTTTAAATAATGTAAAAACGGACTGGAAACAGTAAGCGCTTAACAGTTTCCCTCTATTGCACAATATCACTATCGTCAGAAAAATGTATTTAACTAAGGCCTGGTCTACACTAGGCGTTTAAATCGGTTTTAGGAGCGTAAAACCGATTTAACGCCACAACCGTCCACACTAGGAGGCACCTTATATCGATTTTAATGGCTCTTTAAATCGGTTTCTGTACTCCTGCCCGACGAGAGGAGTAGCGCTAATATCGGTATTAACATATCGGAATAGGGTTAGTGTGGCCGCAATCGACGGTATTGGCCTCCGGGAGCTATCCCACAGTGCACCACTGACCGCTCTGGACAGCATTCTCAACTCGGATGCACTGGCCAGGTAGACAGGAAAAGCCCCGCGAACTTTTGAAATTCATTTCCTGCTTCGACAGCGTGGAGAGCTCATCATCACAGGTGACCACGCACAGCTCATCAGCACAGTTAACAATGCAGTCTCCTGAGAATCGAAAAAGAGCCCCAGCATGGACCGCTCGGGAGGTACTGGATCTGATCGCTATATGGGGAGAGGATTCAGTGCTAACAGAACTGCGTTCCAAAAGACGAAATGAAAAAGTATTTGAAAGAATTTCTAAGGCTATGACTGCTAAAGGCCACAGCAGGGACTCCGTGCAGTGCAGAGTGAAAGTTAAGGAGCTCAGACAAGCCTACCAGAAAACCAAAGAAGCAAATGGAAGGTCCGGGGCAGGTCGAAAAACATGCCGCTTCTATGATGAGCTGCATGCAATTTTAGGGGGCTGCGCCACAAGTACCCCACCCCTGACCGTGGATTCCGAGGTGGGGGTTGTAATCTCTGCCATGTCTGAGGATTATGCAGACGGGGAAGATGAAGAGGAAGAAGAAGAGGAAGACCTCGCAGAGAGCACACAGCACTCCGTGACCCCCAGCAGCCAGGAGCTTTTTATCACCCTGACGGAATTACCCTGCTCCCAGCCCTCACAAGCAACTATTGCAGAGAATGACGCCCTGGAAGGGAGCTCTGGTGAGTGTACCTTTGCAAATAGCAAACAGTGTTTTTTAAGCAAGCCTTTTTTAATGATTGATTTGCCCTGAGGACTTGGGATGCATTCGCAGACAGTATAGTTACTTAGAAAAGTTTGTTAACATGTCCGGGGATTGAGAGGAAATCCTCCAGGGACATCTCGATGAAGCGCTCCTGTAGGTACTCCAGAAGCCTTTGCAGAAGGTTTCTGGGCAAGGCATCCTTGTTCCGCCCACCATGGTAGGACACTTTACCATGCCATGCATGTAGCAAGTAATCAGGTATCATTGCATGGCAAAGCATAGCGGCGTATGGTCCCGGTGACTGCTGGCATTCAAGAAGCATCCGCTCTTTATCTTGTTCTGTTATCCTCAGCAAAGTGATATCGTTCAGGATAACCTGGTTAAAAATCAGGAATTTAAGTAAGGGGGGTGGCCATTTTTCTACTGGGTTCGTGGAATGCAGCAGCTTAAAAAAAACACTTTCCTGCACGTAGCGAAGCGGGGGGAGGGGAGGGGTGAAATGCCGATGATCTTTTCTGTTTGGTCACCGGCGAGGCGATCTTCCCCAAGCTACCGGACAAGCAGTGGGTGGGGGGGAGGGGGAAGGTTGTTGATTAGCAGGGAGCTAGCGTGGTATTAGCCATGCGTTGGGGGGGGAGGGGTAAATCACTGAGACAGTGGCTTACCATGGCCGCATGCAAGCTGAATCCTGATGCCTGGACCTGTGTCTGTGAGATCTGTAACCCCAGAGATGCAAGCAGTCACTATTAACAGGGGCGGCTCTAGGCACCAGCAAACCAAGCTGTTGCCTGGGGCGGCCAAATCTAGGGGGCGGCAGGCTGGGCCGGTGGACCTGCCGCAGTCATGCCTGCGGGAGGTCCACCGGAGCCGCGGACGACCGGACCTGCCGCAGGCATGACTGCGGAGGGGGCGCTCGTCCCGCGGCTCGGCTGGACCTCCCGCAGGCATGACTGCGGCAGCTCAAGCGGAGCCGCCGGACCCGCGAACCGTCCGCAGCCGTGCCCGCGGGAGGTCCGCTGTTCCCGCGGCTCCGGTGGAGCTCCCGCAGTCATGCCTGCGGCAGGTCCACTCGTCCCGGGGCTCCGGTGGACCTGCCGCGGGAGCTCAACCGGAGCCGCGGGAAGAGGGGACCCGCCGCGGGACCGAGGAAGGGCGGCGCAGCACACCGCGCTGCCTGGGGCAGCCTATTTTCTAGAGCCGCCCCTGACTATTAAGATGAAAAATGCGACCTTGTAGGGAAATCACATGTGCTATGTAAGGTGAATAGTGCTTTTCACTGTGAAAGAGTATAACCATTGTTCTGTAAAATGTATCTTTCTAAATATTTATCTCCCTCATGCAGCTGCAAATTTTTCAAGCGTCCCTCCTCCATCCCAAAGGCTAGCACAGATAAGGCGGAGGAAAAAGAAGACGCGAGATGAGATGTTCTCGGATATTATGGAAGTTACACGCAATGAAAGAGCTCATCTGAATGAGTGGAAGGACGTGGTTTCAAATTACAGGAAAGAGGCCAGTGAACGTGAGGACAGGAGGGATGAACGTGAGGACAGGAGGGACAACCGAGATGAGAGGTGGCGGCAGGAAGACCGGCAGGAAAATCAGCGGTGGCGGCAGGAAGATCAGCGGTGGCGGGATGCAACTCTGGGGCTGCTGCGTGATCAAACTGACATGCTCCGGCGTCTTGTGGAGCTTCAGGAACGGCAGCAGGATCACAGAGTGCCGCTGCAGCCCCTGTATAACCACCCTCCCCCCTCACCATGTTCCTTAGCCTCCTCACCCAGACGTGTAAGAACGCGTGGGGGGAGGCTCCGTGCACCCGCCCACTCCACCCCCGTGGACAGCCCAACCAGAAGGATGCCGTTACTCTGAATTTTTTTTAATAGCCTTCTCCATCCCTCCTTTCCTCCTCCCAAAGCACACCCTTACTTCTCTCCCTCTTTTTATAATGAAAAAATAAAGAAATCATGCTTTTTAAATGAGAGTGCCTTTATTTGCATAAGTAAGCTGTACTCGAAGGGGGAGGGGGAGTTGCTTACAGGGACTGAGTCAATCAAGGGGGTTGGGTGTTCATCAACAAACACAGCAGTCACACTGTACCCTGGCCATTGATGAAGCTCGTTTTCAAAGCTTCTCTGATGCGCACCGCTTCCTGGTGTGCTCTTCTAATCTCCCTGGTGTCTGGCTGCGCGTAATCAGCGGCCAGGTGATTTGCCTCAGCCTCCCACCCCGCCATAAAGGTCTCCCCCTTACTCTCACAGAGATTGTGGAGAATACAGCAAGCAGCAATAACATAGGGGACATTGGTTTGGCTGAGGTCTGAGCGAGTCAGTAATGTGCGCCAGCGAGCCTTTAAACGGCCAAATGCACATTCCACCACCATTCTGCACTTGCTCAGCCTGTAATTGAACAGATCCTGACCACTGTCCAGGCTGCCTGTGTATGGCTTCATGAGCCATGGCATCAAGGGGTAGGCTGGGTCCCCCAGGATAACGACAGGCATTTCAACATCCCCAACTGTTATTTTCTGGTCTGGGAAGTAAGTCCCTTGCTGCAGCCGTTTAAACAGAGTAGTGCTTCTGAATACGCGAGCGTCATGAACCCTCCCTGGCCATCCCACGTGGATGTTTGTGAAACGTCCCTTGTGATCCACCAGTGCTTGCAGCACCATTGAAAAGTACCCCTTCCGGTTTACGTACTGGGTGCCCTGGTGCTGCGGTGCCAAGATAGGGATATGGGTTCCATCTATCGCCCCCCCACAGTTAGGGAATCCCATTGCAGCAAAGCCATCCACTATGGCCTGCACGTTTCCCAGAGTCACAACCTTTCGTAGCAGCAGCTTAGTGATTGCTTTGGCTACTTGCATCACAGCAGCCCCCACAGTAGATTTTCCAACTCCAAATTGATTCCCGACTGACCGGTAGCTGTCTGGCGTTGCAAGCTTCCACAGGGCTATCGCCACTCGCTTCTCTACTGTGAGGGCTGCTCTCATCTTGGTATTATGGCGTTTCAGGGCAGGGGCAAGCAAGTCACAAAGTTCCATGAAAGTGCCCTTACGCATGCGAAAGTTTCGCAGCCACTGGGAATCGTCCCACACCTGCAACACAATGCGGTCCCACCAGTCAGTGCTTGTTTCCCGGGCCCAAAATCGGCGTTCAATGGATAGAATCTGCCCCATTACCATCAGGATCTCCAAAGCGCAGGGGCCCGCGGTTTGAGAGAATTCTGTGTCCACGTCCTCATCACTGTCATCGCCGCGCTGCCGTATCCGCCTCTTACTCGCCTCGGTTCGAAGGTCCTGGTTCAGCATATACTGCACGAGAGTGCGCGAGGTGTTTAAAACATCCACGATTGCGGTATGGAGCTGAGCAGGGTCCATGCTTGCTGTGCTATGGCGTCTGCACGGTTCACCAAGCAAAAAGGGCGCGAAACGGTTGTCTGCCGCTGTCAGGGAGGGAGGGAGGGGTGAGGCTGTACCCAGAACCACCCGCGAAAATGATTTTTGCCCCATCAGGCACTGGGATCTCAACCCGGAAATGCCAAGGGGCAGGGGAGGCTGCGGGAACTATGGGATAGCTACGGGATAGCTACCCACAGTGCAACGCTCCAGAAATCGACGCTAGCCTCGGACCATGGACGCACACCACCGATTTAATGTGTTTAGTGTGGCCGCGCACACTCGATTTTATAAAATCTGTTTTACAAAACCGGTTTATGCAAATTCGGAATAGTCCCGTAGTGTAGACGTACCCTAAGACTATCAACTTGATTAATACTGTTTTGAATACGGAAACAACACAGCACTCTTGGATCAATAACCCATAAAATCAAATACCAAGCCCCAGCTGCTCAGGTCCAGACTCCAGGAAGCCCCCTCAGAGTCAAAGTCATCTCCCGGTGAGTGCTAGGGGGATGGGGGGAACTGCCATAACATGTGTGTCTCCCCTCCTGCCTTTGCTGGCGCAGTCCCTTTGTTGTGAGGTAGCGCAGCATAGAGTGGCTGGGCAAGGGGCAGCTCCATCCCCCACTGAACAACGATGAAAAGTGCTTGCTGCCTCCTGGAGAACATTGCAAAAGAAGGGGCTACATTTTGTTTTAGTTTTAGAAAGTATTTGCTTTTACGGCTTATTGATCCAAGAGTGCTGCTGCACAGGGCGCAGGCAGGGATGCCAGCAATGCCCCTCTGCTATGTACATCGGCCAAACTGGACAGTCTCTACGGAAAAGGATAAATGGACACAAATCAGATACTAGGAATGGCAATATACAAAAACCTGTAGGAGAACACTTCAACCTCCCTGGCCACACAATACAGGATTTAAAGGTAGCCATCCTGCAGCAAAAAATCTTCAGGACCAGACTTCAAAGAGAAACTGCTGAGCTTCAGTTCATCTGCAAATTTGACACCATCAACTCAGGATTGAACAAAGACTGTGAATGGCTTGCCAACTACAAAAGCAGTTTCTCCTCCCTTGGTGTTCACACCTCAGCTGCTAGAAGAGGGCCTCATCCTGCCTGATTGAACTAACCTCACTATCTCAAGCCTGATTCTTGCTTGCATATTTATACCTGCCCCTGGAAATTTCCACCACATGCATCCGACGAAGTGGGTATTCACCCACGGAAGCTCATGCTCCAATATGTCTGTTAGTCTATAAGGTGCCACAGGACTCTTTGCTGCTTTTAATTCTATCATTTTTTCAACTATTAATTTTCAAAGGTGTAGTGCAGGAGGTGGGTGTATGTGCCCTACCTGCCAGAGAGAACCAGTTAAGACAATAAGGGTGGGGGGGAGAAGAGAGAGAGAGCAGCTGCACATGTGTGTAATTGCAATGTTTATGACACATGTACATTGTCACTGAACAACCCAGTCTGACAATTTAATAGTTTATTTTGTTAAGATAAATATTTTGGATTTCTTGAAATTCCACAATTGAAATACAAATGATGTTATTTAGAGATTTGAGGGAAAGATTAAAAAAAAGTAAATAATTCCATTTCTAGAAATAGATTTATATGGCTAGATGCTTGTTTTTGAGATACTGTTGAAATGTAAATTAAAATAGTCTTGTATTTACACCTTGTTACAATAATATTTTCTAAATTAAAATAATCTTTTTTCTTTCATATTTTACATTGAGATTTCACAGGAGTAGAAATTCTGACAGGAGTGAATGACCCCAACCCCACCATCTGCTACCCCTGGGGCAGGGGACGGGGAAGGTGGGGGCTGGAGGTTCCCAGGTGTCCGGTTTTTGACTGGAACCTCCAGTTGAAAAGGGAAACTGGCAGCGTCCGGTCAGCACAGAAAGTCCAGTTGCTGCAGTAACTGGCCCCCACCACTGGGGTGGGAAGAGCAGCAGGGCTGGGAGGGGCCAGTCTGTGCCGCGGGGTCACTGTCATGGACCGAGATTCCCTCCGGCCTGAGCTGGGACCGGGCAGATTATCAGGGGAGCCGCGTTTGTACCCCCAGCGCTGAGACCAGGATGAAAATAAGGGTGGAGCCTCCCGGAGAAGGTGTCAGTGAAAGTGAAGAGATGGGACCTGTCAGTCACATTGTAAAACGAGACCTCGCCCGCCTCATAGTCCAGGAAAATCCCCACCCGGCTGGGCCTGACGCTCACGGGGAGGGGGGTCCTGAGGGAGGTGCCGGCCTCGTATTCCCCTTCCTCCAGCCACACAACCCAGTATCCATCCTCAGGTGAGAATGTGCTCTCCCCTTTCCTGCTCACAGATTCCCTACAAACCCCCAGTACCCACTCAGGCTTGTCTCCCACCTCCACCTCCCAGTAACGTCTCCCGCCCGCAAACCCCTCAGCGCCCAGAACTTCAGGGTACGTATCAAATCTCTGAGGTTTCTCGGGCAGATCCTGCCAAGTGTCTCCGTCTCTCACACGTTTCCGATCCTCAGACAGGATGAGGTTGGGATGAGCCGTGTCTGGATCCAGAGTCACGTCCACTGGGGAGAGAGTCACAGAGTCAGGGCCGGGGGCAGAGGCAGGGGCTGGTCACTGGGATCAAGGGGAAATTAACCTGCGTCCCCGTTAATCACTAGGCGGGGGAGGGGTTGTTGGTTGAGGGGAATCAGGGCCCCTCTGCCTGGAGGAAACAATGAGGGGGAAGGGCAGGAGGAGCGGGGGAGGGGTGAGGTGTCAGCAGAGGGGGGGAGGGGAGGGGACAGGCTGATGCTGGGAGAGGAAAGGGGAGGGGGAGGAGACAGGAGCAGAGGGGGTGGAGGGAAGGACATAGGGGTGGGGAAGGCACAAGGGCAATGGGGGGACAGGTGTTATATCCTTGGGGGCAGCCGGTTTAGGAAGAAATCACTTGAGGCCAGACAGCAGACAGCTAACAAAACTACCATTTTATTTACAGACTCAGAGCTCACCCAACCGGCCGAAACCGACTGGGCTATCCCCTAATAATCTAACTCAGTTGCCATAGGAACAAAAACCATGACAACCAAATACACAACATATTCCTCCCCCCTCTAATAAGAACATTTCCTAAAATAAAACACACACTAGACTAGAGAAGGAGGGTAGACTGCCTCCATTCCCGGCTAAACCCTGGGGATTATTTTGCCCCATAACCGTGGGTTCGCCCTAGCTAAATATCCAGCTGATGAGGAGGCCTTCTGTCTCTAGGTGGATTACGGCGAACTTCTGGTGTTGTTGCACCCGAAAGTACCATGGGCTCAGGGTCCGCAGCACGAACAGGTGAGGAGGTGGTATCAGCTCGTACTGGGCAAAGGGGTATCTCAGCCGCCGGCAGTAATGGTGGAGGACAGTCAGAAACAGGTGATTCGTGATTCGGTGTCTCACCAGAAGAGGTGAAGTCAGACCCCTCAACTGCAGATGTGTCCTGAGGACTGGCATGACATGGCAACAGCTGATCTACATGTCGCCGCCAGGTAAGATTCTCTGCAGTCCGGACTGTGTAGGAAACAGGTCCTGTTTGAATGATGATTGTGGCAGGGACCCATTTAGCTCTGCAAGTATAATTCCGAGCCAAAAATGGCTGTCCCGGGCTAAAGGTTTGCTCTTTTGCTCTGGGTGCCCGTCTGATAACTTGATTTTGCTGCTGATGTTGCACAATGTGTCAGGGTTCAGAAGGTTTCAGCAGATCAAAGCAAGTGTGCAGCTGTCGTCCCATTATTAGAAAGGCCGGAGATGCCTTGGTCGTAGCATGAGGTGTATTTCTGTAGGAAAGTAAGAAGGTATCCGGATGCTTTTGAATGGAGTGTTGTCCCCTTGCTGATTTCAAAGCATGTTTCATTGTCTGCACAAATCTTTCAGCTAATACGTTGGTGGATGGATGATATGGTGCTGACGTGATGTGGTGTATTCCATTTGCCTTCATAAAATTTTGAAACTCCTGAGAGACGAACTGCGGTCCATTGTCGCTCACAAGTTGTTCTGGCAGACCAAAACGACTAAAGAGTCCTCGTAGTTTTTGGATAGTACTCTCTGCAGTAGTGGACTGCATTATAGAGACTTCTGGCCATTTAGAATGGGCATCTACTGCCACCAAGAACATGCTTCCTTTAAGGGGGCCAGCGAAGTCAACGTGAATACGTTGCCATGGGTTTTCAGGCCAGTCCCATGGGTGTAGGGGTGCCCACTGGGGTGCATTCCTCACACCCTGACATGACAAAGAAGCTTTTGCCGCTAATCCGGAGAGAGCCATTTTTCTTCACTATTGGAACGATAGGAGTGGCCCATGAGCTATGGGTAACTGGTATTAGGACTCCATTGGTGACCAGATGCTCCAGGTCTGCTTTGACTTTCGGCCTGATGGCATATGGCACAGTTCGGGCTTTTAGATATTTTGGTGGACTGTCAGGTTTAATGTTCAATGTCACAGTGATTTCCTTCATACTTTCCAAATTATCTTCAAAAACAGCAGCATGTTTCCTTAGTATAGGGGTTAGACTGGTTTCTTCTTTAGTCATTCAGTGCACTTTTGCCCAGTTTAGTTGAATCTTCCCAAGCCAAGACCAACCCATTAAGGCTGGGTAGTTACCGCTTACCACAAACAGTGGCAATTTAGCAGCCTGTCCATTGAGCTCCACCTTAACATCAATATTGCCCAACATGGGCACAGCTTCTCCCGTATACGTCTTCAGAACAGTTTTTGTTGCCTTAAGCGGAAGATGCTGTAGCTTTTCTTTATACACAGTTTCGGAGACCAGCGAGACGGCTGCACCAGTGTCCAGTTCCATGCGTATAGGTTTGCCATCCAACAACGGGGTTACCCAGTATTCATGTGACCCCATTGCCAAAGACAAAACATGAAGTGGCACTTTCTCTTGCGATGAGGTGTCACTTTGATCATCCTGGGTCTGCTCTAGGGTATGCAGGGTTCCTCTTTTTGTCGGCCAGACCACAGGCCTCTTTTTTTTGTGTGTACAGGCACACTCAATGTGTCCCCTTTTGCCACAGTGTCGACACACCAGGTCCTTACACCAGCATTTTGATGCCTGGTGACCCGGCTTACCACAGCGGTAACATTCTTGACTCTGCACAGTTTTGTGGGTCGGTTCTTGTGACACTTTTTGCACCCTAGGGGATGCACCGATGTATTGCGCCTCCCTTGTAGCTAGCTTACTGTAGAGGCCACGCACTAACCTGTCACGCAGGGCATCATTTAACATCTCCTTAAATTTACAGTGTTCTGCTAGCTTTCTTAAAATTGCTACAAATTGTACAACTGTTTCATCTTCCTTTTGGTCTCTTTTGTGGAACCTATATCTTTCAGCAATTACCAGTGGTTTTGGGGAAAAATGGGACCCCAGGATTTCCACAATGTCACTAAGATTTAGTTGCTGGCTTAACAGGGTGTAGTAAGCTGCGTAGTAGGGAGGTAGCCCCTACAACACTTAAGAATATTGGCACCTTCTTTGCTTCTGTAATGTCATTTGCAATAACAAAAAGCTCAAAACGCTCAGTATACACATGCCACTGCTCTATATTCTCATCAAAAGGTTCCAGTGGTCTGGTCAGAGTAGCCATGATTTTTAGTTTCACTTTCACAGTCAGTGTAAACAAGCAGCTTTTTGTTTGTTTGTTTGTTCTTTACCTTGACTTCTACTTCCTTCTGTTATTGGAGCAGCACCGGGATCCCATCCATCGTCGCCACTTGTTATATCCTTGGGGGCAGCCGGTTTAGGAAGAAATCACTTGAGGCCAGGGAGCAGACAGCTAACAAAACTACCCCTTTATTTACAGACACAGAGCTCACCCAACCGGCCGAAGCCGGCTGGGCTATCCCCTAATAATCTAACTCAGTTGCCATAGGAACAAAAACCATGACAACCAAATACACAACAACAGGGAAGGGGCGGGCACCAGGGGGCAGAGGGGTGTGAAGGGCAGGTTCCAGGGGGCTGCAGGGGTTTGGGGGAGGGGTGGGCACCGGGGCAGAAGAAGGGGATGGACCCCAGGGGGCACAGCGATGCAAGGGAAGGGGCAGGCACCAGCGGGCAGAGGGGTGTGAGGGAATGGGGGAGCTCCAATGGGGCAGGGGAAATCAAGGGGTGGGTGAGCTGCCAGGGGGTGAGATGATGAGGAGTGGGGGAGGTGGAACCATGGGGCGGGGGGAGCGAATGAACAGGCATTGGTGCCAAAGGGGCAGAATGGGGGGTGAGGGAGCAGGTGAGCAGAAGGGGGGCAGAGAGAGGGGTGTGGAGAAGGGCAGGCCCCAGGGGGGCAGAGGCATGTGCAGGGAGATGTGGGCACCAGGGAGGCAGAGGGAGGCTGAAGGGAGGGGTGGGGCCCAGAGGTTAGGAGAGGGTGAGGGGAGGGGTGGGGCAGTGCTTAGGTGAGGGGAAGGGCTGAGACCAGGGGGGTGAGGGAAGGGACTTGCACCAGGCAGGCAGAGGGGGCAAAGGAAACAGCAGGCACCAGGGAGGCAGATGGGGAAGGGTAGAGCTGGGACTTGGGGCAGAGGAGGAGCTGGCACCAGGGGACTGGAGGGGCGGTGAGGGCTGCAGGTGTCACGGAGCCAGAGGGGGAGGGGAAGGGCAGGAGTGATAAAGAGAAGGTGGCATGGGTGATGTGGAAGCAGCAAAGAATCCTGAGGCACTTATAGACTAACAGACGTTTTGCAGCATGAGCTTTCGTGGGTGAATACCCACTTCTTCGGATGCAAGCAGTGGAAATTTCCAGGGGCAGGTGTGTATATATAAGCAAGCAAGAAGCAAGCTAGAGATAACGAAGTTAGATCAATCAGGGAGGATGAGGCCCTGTTCCAGCAGCTGAGGTGTGAAAACCAAGGGAGGAGAAACTGGTTCTGTAATTGGCAAGCCATTCACAGTCTTTGTTTAGTCCTGAGCTGATGGTGTTAAATTTACAGATGAACTGGAGCTCAGCAGTTTCTCTTTGAAGTCTGGTCCTAAAGTTTTTTTTGCTGTAGGATGGCCACCTTAAAATCTGCTATTGTGTGGCCAGGGAGGTTGAAGTGTTCTCCTACAGGTTTTTGTATATTGCCATTCCTAATGTCTGATTTGTGTCCATTTATCCTTTTCCTTAGAGACTGTCCAGTTTGGCCGATGTACATAGCAGAGGGGCACTGCTGGCATATGATGGCATATATTACATTGGTGGACGTGCAGGTGAATGAACCGGTGATGGTGTGGCTGATCTGGTTAGGTCCTGTGATGGTGTCGCTGGTGTAGATATGTGGGCAGAGTTGGCATCGAGGTTTGTTGCATGGGTTGGTTCCTGAGCTAGAGTTACTATGGTGCGGTGTGCAGTTGCTGGTGAGAATATGCTTCAGGTTGGCAGGTTGTCTGTGGGCGAGGACTGGCCTGCCACCCAAGGCCTGTGAAAGTGTGGGATCATTGTCCAGGATGGGTTGTAGATCCCTGATGATGCGTTGGAGGGGTTTGAGCTGGGGACTGTATGTGATGGCCAGTGGAGTCCTGTTGGTTTCTTTCTTGGGTTTGTCTTGCATTAGGAGGCTTCTGGGTACACGTCTGGCTCTGTTGATCTGTTTCCTTATTTCCTTGTGTGGGTACTGTAGTCTTGAGAATGCTTGGTGGAGATTTTCTAGGTGTTGGTCTCTGTCTGTGGGGTTAGAGCAGATGCAGTTGTACCTCAGTGCTTGGCTGTAGACAATGGATCTTGTGGTGTGCCCGGGATGGAAGCTGGAGGCATGAAGGTAGGCATAGCAGTCGGTAGGTTTTCGGTATAGGGTGGTGTTAATGTGACCACCACTTATTTGCACCGTGGTGTCTAGGAAGTGGACCTCCCGTGTAGATAGGTCCAGGCTGAGGTTGATGGAGGGGTGGAAGCTGTTGAAATCATGGTGGAATTTTTCCAGAGTCTCCTTCCCATGGGTCCAGATGATGAAGATGTCATCAATGTAGCATAGGTAGAGAAGGGGCGTGAGTGGACGGGAGCTGAGGAAGCGTTGTTCCAGATCGGCCATAAAAATATTGGCATATTGTGGGGCCATGCGGGTGCCCATAGCGGTGCCACTGATCTGGAGATATATATTGTCATTAAATTTGAAATAGTTGTGTCTGAGGATAAAGGCACAGAGCTCAGCAACCAGTTGTGCTGTGGCATCATCAGGGATACTGTTCCTGACAGCTTGTATTCCATCAGTGTCTGGGATGTTTGTGTAGAGAGCCTCTACATCCATGGTGGCTAGGATGGTGTTTTCTGGAAGGTCACCAATGCATTGTAGTTTCCTCAGGAAATCAGTGGTGTCACGGAGATAGCTGGGAGTGCTGGTAACACAGGGTCTGAGTAGAGAGTCCACATATCCAGACAGTCCTTCAGTGAGAGTGCCAATGCCAGAGATGATGGGGCGTCCAGGATTTCCGGGTTTGTGGATCTTGGGTAGTAGATAGAATAACCCTGGTCGGGGTTCTAAGGGTATGATGGGTGATGTGGGGAGAGGAGAGCAGGGTCAGTGGGGCAAAAGGTGGTGAGGGGATGGGCACCAGGAAGGAAGGGGACAAGGGGAGTATCAGGTGTTGGGGGGCAGGGTGAGGGAAGGGGCAGGCAGCAGGAGGGCGCAGCTGGTAAAGGGAAAGGGCAGGTGCCAGGGGATTGAGAGGATTGAGCAGAAGGGCAGGCACAGGGAGGGCAGAGGAGGAGAGGGACAAGCACCAGGGGGCAGAGAGGGGTGAGCAGAGAGGCAGGGCAGGTGGGTAGAGGGAGGTGTTAGGAGAGGGGATTGGGGAGAGGCAGGTGCCAGGGGGTCAGAGTGGGGCTAGAGGAGGGGTGGGCACAGGGGGGTGAGGGAAGGGGCAGATACCAGGGGTCAGAGAGGGTGGAGAGAGGGGCAGGTGCCAGGAGGGCTGAGGGGAGTAAGAAGGGTGAAAGTCAGGACAGCAGAGGAGGGTGAGGTGAGGGGAGGGGTGGGAGACGTGACACAGAGGAGGGAAAGGGGAGAGGTGGACGCCAGGACATAGTGGGGGTGTGAAGTGATGGGAGGGCTCCAGGGTGCAGAGGATGTTTGGGGGAGAGGGGCAGATGCCAGGAGGGCAGGGGGAGAAGGGATGGGCTGTTCCAGTGGGGCAGAGATGGGTGGAGTGCAGGGGCATGTGCCAGGGAGGTAAAGTGGGAGTAGAGGGGCAGGGGCCCAGGGGAGCAGAAAGGGAGTGAGAAGAGCGGGAGGGATGTTGGTGAGGGGTCAGAATAGACGCAGGGTCCAGGGTCCCTCACAGGGGTGGGGGAAGGGTAAGGGAGGGGCAGGAGCCCCTGGGCCCCTGATCTCACCCCCACAAATCAGGCTGAAAATGGAGACTTGGCTCCAGCCTGAACTCTCTGCCCAGAGCCATTTGTCCCATGGACGATGCTAGCGGCACAGACCCTCTGCAGCTGCACCTGGGCATCTCCCAGAGCGGATAACAGTCACAGAGACCATTTCAGAGCCCCAGGGGCTCAGGTGTCTCCATCTAATGACTGTGCCAGCCACCCCCCTCGCTCCCATTAACCAGCCCTGTGTCAGACACGCTGGGAACTTTCACACCCAGACTCTGGAGATACTTTGGGTCCTTCTACACAGCCTGCAGCAGCGAGTCTTGGAACAGGGTGGACAGATTCAGGCTTACGGGGCTCCCTCTTTGGCATTAAAAATAGCCACATAGAATTTCAGGCTCAGGCTGGAGCTCAGGCTCTGAAGCCCAGGGTGGAGCCAGGTCTGCCCCTCACAGTGCAAGAGGGGACATTGTCTGTGTCCACGTCCCCTTCACCCCCTTCCTGACATGGGGAACAGCAGCCCCAGGGCCCGTCCCTTCACCCCCAGGGCAGGGGAGTGAGAGCCCTCAGCCTCCTGGGCAGTGGGGCCTCCCAGCACAGGTTCCTGGGTGAGCGTGAAAGTGTCTCCACACAGAGAGCTCTGTGCACCTGGCAAATACACAGATGTGCCCGTGGATCAGGATCCGGGATGGTGCTCTCCCCAGGAGTGATGGAAGCTCCCTCAAAGTAGAGGGGTCACCGGTGCTGAAACCGTGGACCCCACCCTCTCATGTCGACCCTTCTTCCCAAGCTCCTGCCTCCACACCACCCCTTCTCCCTGAACCCCCACTCTCACACCGCTCCTTCTCCTCGACCCGAGCCCCCGCCCTCACTCCAATACCCTGACCCCCTGGTCGCTCCTCTCCGTCCCCGCCTCCCCCGCATTTTACAGCCTGTAAAAAGTGGAAGGGAACAGCCCTCCCATTGGTAAAAGTGATTGGCCATGGCCCACTGGCCCCCATCTTCCAGTGCCCCTTACTCACTCCCCAACCCCAGGAGGAGAGGAGCCTTGGGGAAGTGTCAGTGAGTTCAGTGCTGGGGGTACGAGTCGGGTTTACACCCCAGCTGCTGGAGCTCTGTGTATCGAGGATACGAAGACATCACAACAGCCATGTGAGCCCCCCCACTGTCCTGCCAACGTGGCTCAGCCCTGACACCTGCTGGAACCTCTCCCTGGGTAGGAACCGTCCCTGTGGCCTGTTCAGTCCTTGGCTTCCCTGAGGAGATGGTGGCCAGAGCGCCCCCCTCCCTCCCAGCTCTGTGTGGTAGGATACCCCAGAATTCATTGACCCCTGGGCTACTGGTGCTGCTATGTGTGTGCATGTCCCCTGGGCTTGCTAATGTCTGCTGGCGCTGCCCAGTCTCCCCCAGCATGCACCAGTGCACCCAGAGGTCAGGCAGCAGGCTGGGTGTGAATGTAAAACACAGCTCAGCCACAGCTGAGAGACAGGAAAGCTGCTATGTGGGCACAGTTTGTTTTACTTGTGTCCGTAAGTTTCACAGTCTGGTTATAAAAACATCTGCCTCTGCACTGGGGACAGGGCCTGCCTCAGCCCAATCCATGGAGACACTGAACAGCTCTTAGCCCTTCAGAGTATTGTAGAAGGAAATTGCAGGTTAAAGGCCTGTATGAGCATGAAAACCCTGCTGTTGGGAGGGGAGATTTGAGCAGTTTAATGCCTATTAAGGTTAGGTGAGATAATGTCTATCAGGCACGACCCAGATACCATATTGGGAAGGTGAAGCGGAGGGGAAATAGTCTCTCATTACTCAGCATTTTTCCAAAGCAAAGGAGCAGAGAGCTCTCAGGGGCTGGTGGGGTTTTGACAGATCTCATTTCAGCGGAGCTTACAGCACAGTTACCTGCATATTGTCGGGCTTTTTCCCAACCTGAAATCAAGCAAATAGAGAGAGATGAGAACTGCCCTGAACACAGACTTGCTGAATAGAAAACAATCTCTAACAAAGTTTATGATAAGAGAAAATATATTTCTGTATGATAACTATCTATTAGCAAAAACACAAATTTATTTACCTGCATTTAGTAGGGCTCTTCTCCACTCTGAAACCAAACACAGACAGAGAGATGACACCTCCCCTGAACACAGACACTCCGAATACGATACAATTTTGTAGCAAGGTTTATATTAGGAATAAAAGGCAACTTACTGAGTTCACCCTGAAGTTTCTCTAAAAGTAAAGCAAAGAGAAACAAGTAAGCATATGATAAAAGAAAAAGGAGGCTATTCAACAAGTTCCCATACCACACAAACCCAACTGACTCTCAGTTCATAGTGAGAGCTCTGAATACCTGCACTGGGGGGGTCTATGGAACTTGTAAAGTTTGAGATTCCCCCTCCCTTACCCATTGCAATGAACAAAGGGACTCACCTTTCTCTGCACGATGCAAGTGAATAGCAGGAGAGATGTGTTACAAGGTAGAAGATTTATCTGAAAGTATTGCAAGCTCATAGGAGTCATTTTTCTACTGGTAGAAAGTAGAACACACACAGAGGTGCTCGGCCTAACTATTCCCATTGCGAGCATTATACTGGGGACACAAGGCCTAGTGCAGGTAAAACACTGAGTAAATGGATGTCTCCTTTCCCTTCTGGCTGAGTGAAGAGAGGCCCCACACGGAACTCGGTGGCGTTTCTGTCCGTCTGTAATGGGATAACTTTTGAAAACCACGTCCCATCAGCTCCAGCGTTTCAGGGCATGTTCTAGGCTTCAGTGGGCAGAAACCTCCTGAAACCTCCGGAGAACTGTAAAAGCCGGATTTCCACTAAAATCACCATTTGATCCCTCAAGATATAGGATGAGGCAGTGACCTCAGGGTTAGGGTTTAAGCTGTGGGTGAGGTTAGAGTTAGGGTCAGCAGGCCCCTCATTACACTCCAGTCATCCCCTTCCCAGCTGCGCTTCTTGCCCCAGTGTCAGTCAGACACCCAGCTCTCCTCACCTCTGGAGTCCAGCCAGGCCATTCTCATCCCTGCTCTGGTCTGAACTCTATTGATCTGGGTAACAATCAGAAAAGCCTGATTTTAGTGGAAATTAATTTTTCCAGTTTTCTGCTTTTCACCAAGCTTGATAAGGTTGTGGCCAGAGTAGGGAGAAGAGGGACCCAGTTGAAGGGGGATGGAGATGGGGAGGAGCCCAGCCAGGATTACTACTGGGCCTATGTAATCAACAAAATGTGCTACCCTCTTGTTAAAGATTTGCCACATACTTATGCTCCGTGACCTAAACTCTCAGGGTGAGATTTTGTGCTCAGACCCTGCAGCCCAGGAGCATGTGAGGGCTCAGGCAACTTTAAGCTCTGCCCTGTATCCTCCTGATCTTGGGTGCTCTGGATGCCAAATCAACCCCCGCAGCAACGCAGGGCTTGTCTGCATGGGAAAGTTACACTAGTACAAGGTAAAATGGCCATTTAAACCACTTTTGTTACACCGGTGTATAGCTCCATGGCAACACACACATTCCGTAAGAAGAGCGAGTTTTTCTGGCTTCGTTTATGTAATATCAGAAACTGCTCCCGGCTGGCAGGGGAGCAGAGCAAACTCACAGAGGCGAGACATCAGGAGCTGTTGCTCTTCTGCCCTCCCCTTACGCAGCCCAGGCAGGGAAAGTGACCTGGGATGCAGGGAACCTTGACATCGCTCCTCCATCGTGCCCTCCCCCCGCCCCAGCCCCTAGGGGTGTGCAGAGGGAGGGAATCCCCAGCTGTGACGATCTTTACATTGAGTCCCAGCCTCCCTTTGGCTTCATTCCAAATGTCTCCCCTGCCCAGCAATCTCTAGTTTACTGACATCTAGTTTGATGACGTCCTCGTCATCTGGACTCAGGGGAAGGAGGCCCTTGAGGAATTCCACCAGGATTTCAACAATTTCCACCCCACCATCAACCTCTGCCTTGACCAAGCCACACAAAAGATCCACTTCCTGGACACTACAGTGCAAATAAGCGATGGTCACATAAACACCACCCTATACCGGAAACCTACTGGCCGCTATACTTACCTACATGCCTCCAGCTTCCATCCAGACCACATCACACGATCCATTGTCTACAGCCAAGCTCTAAGATACAACCGCATTTGCTCCAATCCCTCAGGCAGAGACACACACCTACAGGATCTCTATCAAATGTTCTTACAACTACAATACCCACCTGGTGAAATGAAGAAACAGGTTGACAGAGCCAGAAGAGTACCCAGAAGTCACCTACTACAGTACAGGCCCAACAAAGAAAGTAACAGAACACCACTAGCCGTCACCTATAGTCCCCAACTAAAACCTCTCCAGTGCATCATCAAGGATCTACAACCTATCCTGAAGCATGAGCCCTCACTCTCGCAGATCTTGGGAGACAGACCAGTCCTCGCTTACAGACAGCCCCCCAACCTGAAGCAAATACTCACCAGCAACTACACACCACACAACAAAAACCACTAACCCAGGAACCTATCCTTGCAACAAAGCCCATTGCCAACTCTGTCCACATATCTATACAAGGGACACCATCATAGGACCTAATCACATCAGCCACACCATCAGATGCTTGTTCAACTGCACATCTACTGCGGCCGTGCTGTAACGTGAGCAGTGTAGCCAAGCCCTTAGTGTAGATAAGGTAACTGCTAACTTTTCCATTTGCACAGCCACTGCTCTGCCCATCCACAGCTCCTACTCACCTGCATGGGGAGATGGGGGGTGGGGGGTTCATGCACAAACTGAAGGGCAGAATTGGGCCATAAGTTCCCCCTGCCCGGCTTTGCAGTCTGGTTTTCCTGTGAGCAGCCAAGTTACGTATGTCGGCGCTCCAAGCCCAGCAACCTGAGCCTCACAAGGTGTTTCAAACTGAGCCAGGCTGATCCCCAGGGAACAGTTCAGAATCACATTTGATTGGGATTCCTGAGTGAGATCTGAATGGGTGAAACCACTTGACACTTCTTGCTTCAAACATTATCATAATTTATTCAGCTTCCTCTTCACCCTCAGCCCAGCTTCCATTGCCTGAAACTCCTCCAAACACAGAATCAAAGCCCCTTAATCCCTGTATCTTTACTTTTGGTTTTGTTTCTCTCTCTCACCAAATTCCCCCCTTTTGTTACTTCACCTTTCGCTCTGTGTTGCCTCCAGAAGCAGTAACTGGCCAGGCCAATGAGAACAGCCAGGAGAGACAGGATCACACCCAGAGCCACCATCCAGGGATTGACCCTCGGGAAAAACAGCTCTGCAAGAGAAAGTGCCATTGACTTGGGAGCAAACACGCACAGAATGAAGGCAGGACCCTGTGACAGTGGTGATGCTGTGACTAGTTAAGAGTCTCACAGGGTAATACACAGGGAGATGTGGCTGCTTTGTGCTTTATTATTAAGTCAATCAAAACCCAAGCTTTTGCCTGGTTACTGAACATGGCTAATTAATGGGAGGGGGTGTGTTGAGGGAGGGGAGAGGGTAAAGTGCAGCTCCATTATGCTACACCATCCCCCACTGGTGTAAGTTCAGGCACTCCCTAGGCTGCTCTAAGTGATCCCAAGGCTGAAGCCAGTGCAGACTGGCCCTCAGAATCAGAGAGTTGTGAGAAGCCTCCTGACACCCCTGTGCTCACTGGGGTTCAGCCACATGAAGGAATCTGGCCCAAAATATGTTAATGCAGGATTTTAATAAAAACAAAACTGAGCTTGGAGATTCAGAGTAAAAATTCCCCCAGCATCCTCTTTCCTGGGCCTTGGAGCAATGGCTGTCTAGAGGGTTCTTGCTAAGTGATTAGTGCAGCATATTGAAAACCATGTAAAAATTACAAGATGGCACTTGAAATCCTGAGGGGATTCCTGGTCCTGCTTGCAGGCTAAGGGGCTCTGTAGGGAGCGTGCATCTGGGTCCTCTGCAGTCAGTCTGCAAAGAGCCTGCCTAGAGCCGGGGTGGGGTGGGGTGGGGGGGGTTGGTTCTGCCTCGCTGCCTTAGGGAGCAGTCTGCTTTGTCTCTCTCTGTATTTGGCTGTGGCATGTTAGACTTCTGGATTCTTAGAAATAAAGCAGTGTGACATTGCAGCCTTTCAGGAACAGAATTTATGTTTTGTTTCTAACTCTCTGTGTGTGCTGTGAACAGTCAGGTAATGCTGGGCATAGCATAGACTAACCAGCAGTGCAGCACTATGAGACCTCAGACAAATACAACGTTCTTACTATTGTAGTGATGAAATATTCATTCGATAGTAACCAAATTATTTGGTAGATAACACATAAAATCACAACCTTTTTTTCTAAAAATTAAGGTGCTCTTAGGTAAGGTTTTGTTTCTGCATATTTGGGGCCTGAACTTTTACTGCTGGTATTTTCAGGTGTAATCTAAGTAGCAACGCTCAGGCCATATTCAGGGCTCTCTTGTGCTAGTCAGGAAATGTGACTTTATTACCCAGATTTTCACAAATATTTAGACCCACAACTCTCATTGAGAACAAAGGAGAATTCCCTCCCCCACCCCCACAGAGAATTGTGATGTTCACAGTGTGAGCGCACACACACACACAGAGTAAGATATAAGCATAAATACTCCTGCTGGAAGGCTGCAGTGCATCATGACTTTATTTCTTAGAATCCAGAATCTGAATACACAAGAACCCCAGAACAGAGGGGGAGGCGTCTCCCTAAGGCAGCAGGCACAACTCACCCACCTTGCTCTACGGTGGCTCATCTATAGGCACAGTTAGTGTGCGGCAGGCTGGGGTGTAAATCTACTGTGCACTGGCCAGCTGCGCAGTAACTGGCTGTGTGCACCCTGCTGCACTGCACTAAAAGTTCCCTGGTGCACTTTGATCTGTTCCTGTATTAAAGTGGGTTAGATCATAGCACAGCGTGGAATTTTTAGTGCATGTAGCAGGGTCCAGCACAAGCTCAGAGACCTATACCACAATTTAACAGGCCCTTAGCCTGAGCCAACTGGCCTGGGTCACCAGCGGGTTTTGAACTGCAGTGTAGACATATCCAAAGAGAACTGAGGTTGTTCAGGACTTTACAAGACGTGCTCAGCACATTGAAGGTTTAGGCCAATAAACAGGAGACACAATGATAAACACTCTCTGCTCATGTCTGCAGCATCTCAATCTATCCATGTGCGGCACAGACGGGCACTGACCTGCTATGGAAATCGCTGACTCTCTCTCCTGGTTGAGTCGGGGGTTCCTGACACAGCAGGACACTTTCTGGTTGGACTCTTCAGTTAGAACAGTGGCAATCTCTGCTTGAAACAGGCCATTGGCCTCTGGGGATATTTTTTCAGAGGCTGATGGTAAGACCTGCCCCTGGAGATCTCTCCACTGAGCCTTGGGCTCTGGGTACCATCCGGCTGATCGACACACCACCCGGATCCCTCCGTCCTGATGTCCCTCCACAGAGATGACAGGAGCAGAGCCCAAACCTACAGAAGAAATAAATGAACTTGTGACAATCCTACAGTGCCCAGTAATGAGCCAAACGTTTTATTACACAGTTATCAAAAGCCATTTCCTATTAAACTGAGAATTGAATGTGAGTCCACAAGTGCAGCTGGTCCATTAATCTAATCAGATTCCAATTTGGTAGAATTAATCTTAATGTCAGGGCTGTTCTATGCACAAACTTGCTCCAGTTTTGTTAAAGTTTTTTTTTTAAACCAGTGCAAACCCTGTGTGGACACTTTCATATCAAGAAGGAATCGACTCAAGCTACATTAATATAAGCCATTTCCAAACCATTTAAGAGTGTCCATATAGGGTTTTGCACTACTTCATTGTAACCAGTGCATGTGGTATGTATAGACCAGAGGATCGCAAACTGCGGCCCCCGGGACCCTCCTGCCCGGCAGGCTCGCCACCAGCCCCTCCCCCGCTGTTCTCCCTCCCCCACAGCCTCAGCTCACTGCACCACCGGTGCAATGCTCTGGGCGGTGGCGCTGTGAGCTCCTGGGGCAGCGCCACTGCAGAGCCTGGCCTGACCCGGGGCTCTGTGCTGCGCGGTGCGTGGCTGGCTCCAGCTGGGCGGAGCGGCTGCCTGTCCTGGTGCAGCCACGCTGCCAGCCACCGGTGCTCCAGGCAGCTCTGTAAGGGGGAAGGGAGCGAGGGAGGAGGGTTGGATGGAGGGCAGGGGAGTTTGGGGGTGGTCAGGGGCCAGGGCAGTAAAAGGACAGGTAACAAGGGGGTTAGATGGGTCAGGGATCCCGGGGGGCCATCAGGAAGGGGGGGTAGATTGGGCGGCGGGGAGATGTTGGGGCAGGAGGTCTAGAGGCGATCAAGGGACTGAGTTGGAGGGTGGATAGGGCAGGGGTTCCAGGGGGGCCATCAGGGAACAGGGGAATTTAGATTGGGCAGGAGTCCCGGGGAGGCAGTCAGGGGACGAGAAGCAGGGAGGGGTCAGAATGTTGGCGGGGCCACAGCCTCCCCTAACCAGCCCTCCATTCAATTTTTGAAACCCGATACAGTCCTCAGGCCAAAAAGTTTGCCCGCCCCTGATATAGACAAATGTTAAATTAATTCACTACCAAAAAACTTTGTTACTGGGGAGTTCAAGTTGCCTCGGCTGTGCCTTGTACCCTTCCAGAGCACAGAAGTTGGCAGCAGAAAACTGGACTTCACTGAGAGACAGGAAACACACCCACACTCACACCCACCAAATACAGACATTAGATAACAAAGAAATGCAGGGTAAAGGTATTGCCTTCTGTACCAGGCCACACTTTTACTGATGAGCTAAACTGAAATAAAATGAACTTAATCTGAATGATCTTAATCTTTTGTGTTCATGAATATCGCTTGTGCTGTTCTCTCAGATTACTGCTTGGTTACTTTTATTAAAGAAACTATTTCTGTCTCAGACTCTGTGCTTGCGAGAGGGGAAGAATTGCCTTTTAGGCCTGGTCCACACTAGGACTTTAATTCGAATTTAGCAGCATTAATTCGAATTAACCGTGCACCCGTCCACACCACGAAGCTATTTAAATCGACATAGAGGGCTCTTTAGTTCGACTTCTGTACTCCTCCCCGACGAGGGGAGTAGCGCTAAATTCTACATGGCTATGCCGAATTAGGCTAGGTGTGGATGCAAATCGACCTTAGTAGCTCCGGGAGCTATCCCACAGTGCACCACTCTGTTGACACTCTGGACAGCAGTCCAAGCTTGGATGCTCTGACCAGCCACACAGGAAAAGCCCCGTGGAAATTTGAATTCCTTTTCCTGTCTGGCCAGTTTGAATCTCATTTCCTGTGTGGACGTCGTGGCGAGCTCTGCAGCACTGGCAGCGATGCAGAGCTCTCCAGCAGAGGTGTCCATGCAATCTCAGAATAGAAAGAGGGCCCCAGCATGGACTGACCAGGAAGTCTTGGATCTGATCGGTGTGTGGGGCAAGGAGTTTGTGCTTTCGGAGCTGCGCTCCAACAAACGGAATGCAAAGACCTACGAGAAGGTCTCCAAAGCCATGACAGACAGAGGCTACAGCCGGGATACAACACAGTGCCGCGTGAAAGTCAAGACAAGGCTACCAAAAAATCAGAGCGGCAAACGGACGCTCTGGAACCCAGCCCCAGACATGCCGGTTCTACGAGGCACTGCATGCCATTCTCGGTGGGTCTGCCACCACTGCCCCACCAGTGTGCGTGGAATCTGAGGATGGGATACTGTCGATGGACTGTTCCTCGGAGATGTTCGCGGACGGGGAAGATGAGGAGGATGAGGCAGTCGACAGCGCTTACAACGCTGATTTCCCCGACAGCCAGGATCTCTTCATCACCCTCACTGAGATCCCCTACCAACCCTCCCCAGCCGTTACCCCGGACCCTGAATCAGGGGAAGGATCAGTCGGTAAGTGCTTTAAACATGTAAACATTTATTTCTAACAGAACAGGAATATTAATTATGCGAAAAGAAGGTCAATATATATGGGGATGGAACAGAAATCCTCTTGGGAGATTTCCGAGAAGCTCTCCTGCAGGTAATCGAAAAGCCTCCACATGAGGTTCCTGGGGAGAGCTGCCTTATTGGGTGCTCCGTGGTAGCACACTTTTCCGCGCCAGGCTATCATCAGGTACTCCGGGAGCATTGCCTCCACGAGCATGGCCGCATAGGCCCCCGGTTTGTGCTGGCTTTCACGCAGCATGCGCTCTCTATCTGCCTCAGTGACCCTCCTCAGGGTGATCTCGCTCGGAGACTCCTGCATTTAATTACAGTAATTTGTGTACTATTAGTATTGGGAGTGCTTCACTGTTCCTTTGCATAACAATGAGCGTCACTTTACAGCCACGTGGTGGAGGCTGCAGAGTGGCAGCATACAGGGATCTTTCCCAGGGAACAGATATGAGGGGGTGCAACAGGGGCAGAGTTTATGCTTTCAGGATTGCCTGTAGCAAGAGGACAGTGGTATACATTGACTTTTAAGCAGCCAAAAGTTTTTGGCTTACCATGCCTGGCTGCTCCGCGGATTCTGCTGTCCTGCCCCGCTTGTCTGGTCTGCAGTGCAATCCCCCAGGCAATGAAAGCGAATTCCGAAAATTTGAACTTTCCCTGAGTGAGTGCTGTGCATGGTCTTGTTCACAGAGACTGACTAGACTATGTTTCCTCTTTGCAGAAATGTATCTTTATAAGGAAGTGAATCCCTTTTTCCCATCACACAGCTGCACCTGTATCTCGACGTGCTCCAGCATGCCCCTCACAGAGGCTGGCGCAGATTAGGTGGCACAAGAAAAAGACACGGGACGAGATGTTCGCAGAACTTGTGGGCTGCTCCCGAGCCGAGGCGGCCCAGCAGAGCCAGTGGAGGGAGAACCTCTCTCAGCAGCAGCGCTCACACAGCGAACGGGAGGACAGATGGCATCTGGAGGACCAGCAGGTGACTCAAACGCTGCTTGGACTAATGAGGGAGCAAACGGACACGCTCAGGTGCCTTGTGGATGTTCTCCAGGACCGCAGGCAGGAGGACGACAGAGCCCCCCTGCACTGTATCTTCAACTGCCCTTCCCTGCCACAAAGTCCAATACCCCCCTCACCCAAAATAACAAGAAGGAGGTGCGCCAGGGGCCGTGAAAACTGTCACTCCACCCCAGCAGAGTGCTCAAGTACCAAAAAGCTCTCATTCGCTAACTTTTGAGAAGTCCTTCCCTTCCTGGATCACCCAAGCCCAAATCCCAGTTTCATTCCCTCACAGTGTAGTTGATTATTAAAAATAGTTTGCTGTTCATTACTGTTTCCGTCATGTTTCTTTACAGAAGACTTTGTGTGAAGGGGGGGAGGGGTTTGGTAATTGCATAGGACGGTCACCATTACCTGGGTACAGACACGGGGGCAGGATCTACAGCAGGTCACACACACAGTGCAGTCACTAGGCACCCTGGTCAGTCTGGGAGGTGTTTTTCATGTTCTGTGCATAGGCGGCAGGTGCCCTGCTCCAGCTATATTTGGAGCTGGGTCTCTCCCCCAGCCCTGCCTGGATCGGGCTCTGACCCCCACGGGTCTTCCCCCGCCCCGCCGCGCTGCGTACCTGCCTGACAGTAGAGCTGCTCCCCGCAGAAATGCTGTCTGGTGCCCCAGGGTCCTAGCGCCTGCCATACACAAATGGCAAGGCAGGCTGCCCTTACCCTGCCCTTCCACCATAGCCCTGAGCCTCTCCAATGCCCCAAACCCTCAGCCCCAGCCAGAGCCCTCATCCCCCTACACCTCCTCCCCCTTCCCACACACCCCTCACCCCTTCCTACGCCCCCACCCCCAGCCCAGAGCCTGCACCCCTCACCCCTTCCTTCACACCCACCTGTACATGTCCTCCCCCCAGTCCTCCCCCGCCACAAGGCCACATAGCCCCCGCACACAGAGTCCCGAAAAGGAGGGGTGGCAGGCTCCGTTGAAACAACCAGTCCGGCAGTGCAGACCGCTCTAGGAGCAAGAGCCTGTCATTCCTCGAGTGTAGAAGCGGTCTGTACATCACTGCCCACCACAGTCTGCGTCCCTGTTTCAACCCTTTAACGCGAATTCATTAGTAAAGAAAACATTGTTAATTAACAATATTCCATTAACTTTATTTTTAAATGTGTGTTGGAAGGGGGGAAACGTGGTGAACGGGGTATGTAGCCGCAGAAGAAAGTCAGCAGTAACTGAAGCAGGGGCAGGTTCAGCTTCTCTGTAAAGAGACTGGACAGTCACAGCTTACCCTGCTCGCTGAGGAACCTAGCTTTCAAAGCCTCCCGTATGCACAGCGCTTCTCGCTGGGCTCTTCTAATCGCACGGGTGTCTGGCTGAGTGTAATCAGCAGCCAGGCGATTTGCCTCAACCTCCCATCCTGTCATAAAGGTCTCCCCCTTGCTCTCACAGAGATTGTGGAGCACACAGCAAGCTGCAATAACAATGGGGATATTGGTTTCGCTGAGATCCGAGCGAGTGAGTAAGCTTCGCCATCTCCCCTTGAGACGTCCAAAAGCACACTCCATTAGGTCTGGTAGTTGGGGTGAGGAGCCCAGCTCAGTGTGCAGCTCAGGCTACATAACCGAGGGAGTGTGGGGCCCATCAGTAAGCTGCTGCCGGTGATGTGGGCACCCAGAAACGCAGGGCAGAGGGGAGCTACATGTTGTGGGGGATGGTGGAGAAGGAGACAGACACACCAGTCTCCTCTCAAATGCTTAAAGTAGCCGCTGGGTAATAAAACTGTCCAGGTGTTGGGGCAGGGACCTGGGATGAGATTTCTCTCACCAGCCCTGTTACCAGCTACCCACTACAAACATTGCAGAGCACGACCATTATCCCCACTGCACTGTCACAGAAGGTACAGGGTGGGGGGGCAGTGAGCAACCACGGAGCAACTGAGTGGCCTAACAGAGTTCCCAGGACTGGGACTATTCCTCGCTCTGCCACTGACCTGCTGGGTGACCTTGGGCAACTCACTTCTCTGCTTTGTGCCTCAGTTTCCCATCTGTAAAATGGGGATAATCATGTGAAGCTCTTTCAGGTCTTCTAATGGAAAAGCACCATACTATGCGTTTGGTTATTACCTAGGCCCAGTCGTGTAGCAACTGCAAACCTAAGTGAGAACTACAATCACCTAAATGGCCACTAGCTCCTACAACAAATGTTTCCCCTTCTGTTAAAAAAAAACCACCCAGAAAATTCCCTGACAAAACCTTTGTTAGCACAGAGTTCAGGCTGCCTGGTGATATTATCTCCTGCCCTTCCATGGCACAGTGACAGCTCTGAGACCCTGTCCTCACTATTCTCTCCACTGGTCAGTACAGCTACACTGAACACAGGGAATGCAGCTGCACTGCAGGCAGATACATGCTGCAATTCAAATCTGTGGAACACAACACAAACAATGCCCCCTTCCTGTAATCCTTCCTCATGTCTATTCACTGACAAAAAACTTAGGTACCTCCAGGCAACCTTAACTCTGTATTATCTCCTACCCTTCCAGAATGCCTTTTTCAGCAAAACTCAGACCTCTAAAACCAGGAAATCCACAGTGAAGGTAAAAACCCAAACAACCTTAACTCTGCCCCTTTGGAGATGGTAATAACCACTGGGAATTGGCTGCATGCACTAAAGCTGCATGCACTGTGCTCGGTGTAGCTGTAATGACTAGTGGAGGGGATTATTTGGAGCCTATTGGCAGAACTGTCACTGAGATATGCAGAGAAGAGCAGGTGTACCTTGAGGGATCAATCATGCTTCATTTCAGTGCTGAGTTGTGCAGGTTGTGTCAGTAGCAGGGCACAGACTCCTTGCCATGGGCATTGTCTGGTGTCAGATATGCCAGTGATCACCAAGGCTTGATGAGGGGTAAGTGAAGGCAACATCCCACAAGGAATCCTCAGGGCAACGGAGACGAGATGATAACATTTTGCAAGTCAGGGGTGGTTTGTGTGCAGCAGGCTCAGTGTTTGAATGGAGACCAGGAGTTCGCTACATCTGACCTAAACCTCATGCCATGGTTACAGAATTAGCTGCATCTCTGTCCCCTTGCTGGTCTCTCTGACAGCACCTTCAAGGGTCAGGCCTCCTGCCTCTACGTGTGCTGGGGGCGGGAAATTCCTCAATTCTTCCACTCTTAGAGCAGGCTCTGGGCTACAGGTCCCTGTGTATCAATCACTGTTACCCTGAAGGGGCCAGACACAAGCTGAGATCAATCCCAGTTGGTGGCATCAGTTTGGGGCAGATCAGAGTCATTGTTCATCTGCATTGCACATCCGATTAAGTGGGTATTCACTCATGAAAGCTCATGCTCCAATACGTCTGTTAGTCTATAAGGTGCCACAGGACTCTTTGCTGCTTTTAGGAAAAACGAATATTAAACAGCAAACTAGAATCAACCTTATCCAGAGCACAGTACCTGCCTCACTATAATGAGAAAAATAGTGTCATCTCACAATTAACCCTGTGACTCCACTTATTACCCCATTGAAGACATTAAATCATCAGAAGAAGTTACTGACCTTCCACCTGCAGTTGCAATACAGCATTTTCATAGGAGACACTGGACTGAAAAAAACACACATATGGCCCATCATCGGAGGGTCGGATATCGCGTATTCTCAGGGAAACTCTCCCATTGGTGATGTTGTCTTTCAAGAGCTCAGTTCTTCCTCGATATTCCAGCATCTGCTCTCCATACTGATCCTGCCCACCACGGTACAGGTGCACAGCTGGAGAGAACTGGGATCGGAACCATCTCACCTCCATGTTCTCAGCGCTCATCCTGGGGGAGAGGTGGCAGGGCAGGATGGCTTCCCCCCCAAGGGAGGCAGTGACTGGGTGGTCAGGTCCAGCCACTGTGAATTGTGCTGTGAAATGTACAATGGAAAAAGGAAATTTAATTGGCACGGGGGCTGGGGTAACATTAATTCAGCAGTAAGGCACACAGTAAGAGAGCGCCCTGCTTTAGAAGTGAGACCATTTAAAGACAAAAGCCTGACAGAGAAAACTTACCATAAATCAATCAAAGGTCTGAACACATGTTACATTTATCCCAAAGGATTCTCATCTGGCACTTGGGACTCTTTGGTAGGTTCCAAAGTCTTTCCAACCTTTCTCTAAGGGTTTGTCCTCTTGGTTAACAGGTCCTGTCACTTTGCAGCCCAAGATCTCGGGCCTCTGGACAGTTCAAATCCAGCTTTTATATCAAAAATCTTTGTTCTCTTGGGCTTCTGGGACCTGGTCTAACCCAGTTTATGCAACTCTCCCTAGGGGTGGTACTTCTCTGGAGCTGTTACCTGTCCCACAAGTAATTACCCCCCATGGTTGGCAAATTCTGAAGGAGATGGGGTAACCCTCCCCCATGGCATAGATTACAATCCCGAGCCCATAAAGATACATATTATGTGTACAGATACCATTGATAAAGGGGGTACACAAATAAACAGAACATTCATAAAGTGAATTTGATAGTCCCCAAAATGCCGCATGTGGCTGCATTATCTGTCACACAGAGTTCACATGTGAATCTTATACACTGTCCCTACTATCTCTGAATAAAGCTCTAACTTCTCATAGGCACTCTGGGGATAATGGTGCTGGGGTCCTGGGTCTCTGATACACCAAGGCCTTTCCATGCTGCTCCAGCACAGGGGCCTCCTCATCTGTAGTAGGGGTGGTGTAAAGGCTGACAAGCTGTAAAGATATGAAAACAGACCATCACTATGCTGACAATGGCTTTAAAGGTAAAGTCAGAGGTCAGATAGTGGAGAGGGAGAAGGAAGCAGATAGAAAAGTGCAGGAAACAGAACTGGTCACTGTGGAACTGCACAGAATGTGGGGGTCTCAGTGCAGAGACTCAACATCAGGAGAGACAGAGAAAGCTGGTTAAATTAACAAGATGGAAACCACAGCAGGAGGGAAACAAAATGCCCAAGTAACTATGAAGCCAGCCCTGGGATGAAGTGGGTCACTCTCAGGGTTTCACTGAGGGCACAGAAGGAAGAAGCCAGCAAATATCCTCACCTCCTCACTGTGAGATGAGGTCTAGCTCTGAGCCCTAGTCAGATGTGCCTAGTGCAGCATGAATGACTTGTGGGTTGTTACATCTAAATCGGAGAGTCTAGGATTCAGGACTCCTTCTTGGCTGAAGAACCTGATTTATGACGTATACGGTCTGTCAGTGCAGTGTATAGGAATTGGGTAGTGTCCTTTTAAATAGTTTGCGAGCCCTGTAGTGGTGCTCACTGTGTTCTGTGTTTTAGAAGCTGCCAGAAATCAGCCAAAGCAGTAGGGTGGATGTACTGTCTAGGCCTGACAAGATGGTGTATAGATAGTAACTATGGTCAGTGGGGACCCAGGTGTAGCCTGTGATGTCTCCATGTTGCTGGTTGTGGGCAGGTTGAGCAGACGTGGTTTACAAGACAAGGCAGTGATGTGAGATGGACGGTGATGACCCACAATAGCAACAGCAGCCAACCCAGCGAGGAGGCCGCAGCTCCTACCTGACACCAGCCTGTGAACCTGTAGAGCGAGGCAGAGAGCGACGTAGCTGGGCAGAGCGGAGCTCACTGTGGAGCCGGGGGAGAACAAGGGAACCTTCCCCGTCATCGTAGCTGGGTCTGGGGAACAGGAGAGAGAACAAACCAGACAGCATGTGAGTGGGATGCAGTGACAGTGCCAGGTTGTCTGACTTTCATAGCCCTGGTCCATTGATCAGTTATGTTTACATTAGCCCACTTGCCAATATTCATAGACTAAGGTCAGAGGGGACCATTAGATCATCTAGTCTGACCTGTGGCACAAGCCAAAGAAACATTTAAAATATTAAATATAAGGGTAGGTTAAGAAAAGAGCATTTAAAAACATTAAATAAAAGAGAAACATATAACGATAGGTTAAAAGAGAGAACAGGGCAAGAAAAGGAAAAAGAAAGTCCCTTTGCAAAGGGCAAAGACAGCACGTGGTTGAGTCAGAGAGATATCTTACCCTTGCAGCTGTTCCTGGGGAAAAAGGGAGCTCCCAAGGCTCTCAACCCCTCGGGCTAGTTATCCCCACCTTTGGGTCAGACCAGTCAGATGCTGTTCTACAGCTGCGTCATAGAATACATTTTTTCTGAACCAATCCTATAGTTCCAAGATTTTTAAACAAGGGCCATCTCCCTCCCCTCCCTCACTGACCTCTCCCCCTTTTAACTGCCTTATTCTTATCTAAAAAAACAGACCCCAAGCATCTTTCCCACCTCTAGCACTTTTACATGGGTGCTTTAATAAGGTTAAAACCATAAGCCCTTAGTAACAAACATTGGTCATTTTTTTGTGAGGACAATTTGAAGCTGGAGCAAAGCCCCTGTTAGAAAAAACAGCGTCTGTGAGCCAGGGGATCAGAGCTAAGAAGGCTGCTTCTTCCCCCACTTTTTAATAAACACTAGTGAAAGTTATATTATGTTTTGTACAGGAATAAACATTTTCAAGGACAATCCTATATGAAGACAGAGCCCTTTATTTAACATTTTACATGTGTTTCAATTTAAAAAAATTAGTCTGCAGAAACACCCCAGATTGAAAACCACAGAATCTTAATAACAGCTAGTTTAGATTCCCCTAATTCTGTAAACCAGTGGATCAGAAAGAAGTTTATTTTCCTCCTCACTTTTTAACAAATCCATGCAAAAGTTACATTGAGCTTTCATTTTCTTAGGACTTTAGATTTAAGTTTGAATTTTTCTGTAGCCCATCTGAAGAACACCCCACCCCTTGACTTTCCCCCATACTTTTAACACTTGCTAAATGTGCTGTGTTTCATTATAGAATGTTTTTCTTAACATTTAACATGAAATAACAGGTTTTTTAACATGAAAATACAGCATTGACTGAGATGTAACATAACATGTCCTTTTTAAAGGATATTCTCTATGCAGTGAGGCCTATTTGAAGCATTAGGGTTTTTTTTAAGTTTAACATGAAAAAGCAGTATTGACTGAGCTGTAACAAAACAAGGCCACTCTTAGGGATGCGTTGTCGAAGTTTAGTGAACTAAAAAGGCTTAAGATACTAGCCGTATAACGTCTCTTCATGAGAGGGTTGACTGCCAGTGTTGGCAGGGCCATCCTTAGGCATATGCAGCATACGCGGCTGGGAACGGCACCTGAAAATGTGGGGAACCACTGTGTCTTAGTGTCCACCCTTCCAGTTCTTCCTATCCCTGTTCTGACCCTTCCTGCAAGCTCCCTCCACAGCTGGCTGCTGCAGCCTGGTGAGTCTTTCTCTGGAAGGGATCTAGTAACTAAGGCCTGGTCTACACTATGGAGTTAGGTCGAATTTAGCTGCATTAGGTCGAGGGAGGGAGGGGGGCATGATGACATGTACCCAAAATCACCCGTGACAATGTTTTTGCCCCATCAGGCATTGAGAGCTTAACCCAGAATTCCAATGGGCGGCGGAGACTGCGGGAACTGTGGGATAGCTACCCACAGTGCACTGCTCTGTAAGTCGATGCTAGCCACGGTAGTGAGGATACACTCCGACGACTTAATGTGCTTAGTGTGGACATATGCAATCGACTGTATAAAATCGATTTCTATAAAATCGACCTAATTTCGTAGTGTAGACAAGGCCTTAAAAGTGAATAGCCTCCAGCCTGCCAGACCTATTAGCACAACATTGAACTGTTAAAGAGCCATTCAAGTGGTAATGACGCCATTTAACAGGCATTTGCCAAACCCCAGGTATCTACTGTCAGTTTCTGAATGTACTGACAAAACCAGTTGTACATGACTGTAATATTTACTCAGAACATGTCAGTCTACAGGACCTTTAGTTTAAAATTTGCTTTAAAAATATTTCATTAGTGAGTTGGTGACGATTATAAAATCACATCTCTAAAAAATCCTTGCATAGATTTTTAGATGCACAATCATCTTTAGCCTTAAATGCTTGGATCTTCAGCCATACAAAACACCACCTTTATCTAAAATACACATTTTAATTTTAATTACTATAGTAAAAAAAAACTTGTGTCCATAGTCTTCTTGTCCTTTCTGTCCATCCCTTTCTTCCTTCACAAACATCCCCTCCTCCCCACCCCCGGTTGAAGATAGCCCTTAAAGGGACAACACCCCATTTCCTTCCAGATAGCTGGACAAAGAGTTTATCTTTTTTTACTTCTGACTATCTGATGAACTAATTTTAAGAGAACTCTCCAGAAAAATCAGTACCTAGTAAGATAGAAAATCCTTTGTTATGTTTCCAAAGACTTCAGGCATATTTTTTTTAAGTTGGTGAAATTTCATAAGCGTGTCTATTGTTATGGAGATCACACAAAGTAAATTAGGGTATGGCTTCACTTGCAGCCGTACAGTGCTGCCGCAGGAGCGTTCCCGCAGCAGCGCTTTGAAGTGCGAGTGTGGTCGCAGCGCCAGCGCTGGGAAAGAGCTCTCCCAGCACTGCAGGTACTCCACCTCCCTGAGGGGATTAGCTTGCAGCGCCACGGCTCCCAGTGCTGGGGCAGTGTTACACTGGCGCTTTCCAGTGCTGTAACTTGCTACGCTCAGGGGGGTGTTTTTTCACACCTCTGAGCGAGAAAGTTGCAGCGCTGTAAGGAGCCAGTGTAGCCAAGGCCTTTGTGTTCCCTTTTTCTAAAAGCAATTAACATTGTTATGAACGCTAAACCTCTGTGACTGATTAATTTAAAATAATGTCTTTGTTTCAGTGAGCTAAATAGGTAGTAATCTGGAATGATTACTTTATGAAGGTTTCAGAGTACATTTGAAATATAAAATCAGCTTAGAAATACTGATTAAGAAAATGTAAAACAGAGAAGAGCTGCATCATGTATTCCATAATATTTAATGTTGTATTCAGCAAGACATCTGACTTGCCCTTACTAGAAATTTTTTGCAAATAAATTTCTGACAAACGTCAGGTTATATCAAAAAACCTGTGACTGAGATTTTTTTTATTCCCAAATTTAGTGCTATTAATTAGGTGCCTTCTGCATATCCAGTCTTCACCTTCTGGCATGCAGTGGAAAACACACTCCGTTTTCTTTAGAAAGAAATTGCAGAAGAGTGTTTTGTTTTTTTCCAATTTCATTTGCTTCATTTGGGTTCAGGGGTTTGGGTGGAAGGGGGTGAGCAGGGTGGGGGAGGGAAGAGAGGAGGGAGACAGTGGGGAGAGGGCAGGATCTGGGGCAGAGCAGGGGTGGAGTATGAGCGGGGCCACAGGCAGAAGAGGTGGGCGGGGGAGCTGGCCTCCCCAAGCTGCAGCTTCACATGCCACCCATGACAGCAGGTAAGAGCGGGTTGGCTCCCCCACACCCAGCGTGCACTGCAGTCTCCTTAGGCAGGGGCCGTATTCACAGAGCTGAATCCACCAGCGCCGCGTATTCTGCATGAGGGAGAGGGTCCGGGGGTCTCTGCAGGGAACTGTGACTCTCCACCGCTGTGAGATGGGCCAGGCGTCTCATCCCTCCCTTCGCTGCCTCATTCCTCCCCATGCCAGGCTGTGAGCCCGGGCTGCTGTCAGGCATAGAGGCACCAGCTTAATAATACTGCATAAGACCCCATAAATCCTAAGGATGGCGCTGGGTGTTGGGCAGGGCCTTCTCGGTGCCGCCACCAGACCCATTTAAGTAGAAGCTCCTCCTTACTTTAGCTAGGCCACACAATATTCTTAGCCAATAGTTTAGGGCTGGCGTTGCTCTCCCTCCCTAAGTAAGGTGGGGTGGAGACTCTTTATCTCTGGTAAAAAAACAGCTAATTCTTTTTACATACACTATTCTTTTCTTGTTTTTTGTATAAATACAAACTTTAAAAAGCAATCTTGTGTATTTTTTGTTAATTTTGTTTTTTTTATTAAAACACATATAAACTCCCCTCAATTGCCAGTTTTCATATTCTTACCCAGTTGCTGTTTTGGTACTTTAAAAACACTATTTTTAAAAGGATAGGCTAGTATCTTAAGCCTTTTTAGTTCACTAAATTTCTACAAAACATCCCTAAGAATGGTCTTGTTTTGTTACAGCTCAGGCAATACTGCTTTTTCATGTTAAACTTTAAAAAAAAAGTTGTACTTGTGTCTCAGCACATGGGTTGCAAACATTTAAAAACAAAGACATTCTGATAATGCAACAGAAAAATTCATACTTAAATCTAAAAGTTGTAAGAAAATGAAAGCTTAATATAACTTTCACATGGATTTGTTAAAAGTGGGGAGGAAAATAAACTCTGATCCACTGGATTACAGAATAAGGGGAATATAAACTAGCTGCTATTTAGATTCTGTGGTTTTCACTCTGGGGTGTTTCTGCATGCTCTATTTTATTGAAACACACCTGCAAAAATGTTAAACAAAGGGATGTATCTTCATAAAGGTTTGTCTTTTAAAGTGTTTATCCCTGTACAAGACTTAATATAACTTTCACTTGTATTTGTTGAAAAGTGGGGGAAGAAGCAGTCTCCTTATCTCTGATCCACAGACTCACAGATGCTGTTTTTGCTGACAGTGGCTTTGCTGAAAAAGCACACTTCTTCAGATTGTCCTCATTTAAAAATGAGCAATGTTAGTCTAAAACATAGGGGAAACTTTATCACTATAATTTATTTTTATAAACAGGTTCTCTGTGTTTTTAATCCTGGGGTGTTTCTGCAGGCTCACTTTTTACTGAAACATATGCAAAAGTGCTAAATGAAAGGATGTGTCTTCATATGGGCTTGTCTTTTAAAGTGTTTATCCCTGTACAAGATTTACTATAACTTTCACCTCTATTTGTTGAAAAGTGGAGGACTCTTCTTGTCTCTGATCCACCTGCTCACAAATGCTGTTTTTGCTGCAGCGTCAAATTGTCCTCACTAAAATCATAGGGAAAAGCTTTTAAAAACATTTTGTTAGTAAGGGTTTGTGGGTTTAACCCTGGGGTGGTTCTGCATGCTCATTTTTATTAAAACACATGGAAAAGTGCTAAATAAAGGGCTATTTCTTCATATAGGCTTGTGTCATAAACAGATAGTTAAGGGTTAATGTCTCTTTTACCTGTAAAGGATTAAGAAGCTCAGTAAACCTGGCTGACACCTGACCAAAGGACCAATAGGGGGACAAGATACTTTCAAATCTCGGTGGAGGGAAGCAGGGGCGGCTCTAGACCCCAGCGCGCCAAGGAGGCGCGTGGGGCGGCCCTTTCCCGGGGGGGCGGCATTTGGCTCCGGTTGAGCTCCCGCAGGCATGCCGGCGGCAGGTCCACCGGAGTCCGGGACGAGCGGACCTGCCGCGGGCATGACTGCGGCGGGTCCCCTCTTCCCGCGGCTCCGGTTGAGCTCCCGCAGTCATGCCTGCGGCAGGTCCGCTCGTCCCGGGCTCCGGTGGATCTGCCGCTGGCATGCCGGCGGGAGCTCAACCGGAGCCGCGGGAAGAGGGGACCCGCAGCGGGACCGGGGAAGGGCGGCGCAGCGCACCGCGCTGCTTGGGGCAGCCTGATTTCTAGAGCCGCCCCTGGAGGGAAGCCTTTGTTTTGTGCTCTTTGTTTTGGGGGTTGTTCGCTCTCCGGACTGAGAAGGACCAGACGTCCATCCAGGCTCTCCAAATCTTTCTGAAGCAGTCTTTCATGTTTCAAAATTGTAAGTATAGCCAGGCTAGGCGGATTAGTCTTATGTTTGTTTTTTTTTCAACTTGTGAATGTTTTTCTTTTTTGCTGGAAGGAATTTTACCTCTGTTTGCTGTAACTTTGAATCTAAGGCTGGGGATGGGGGGGGTCTCTCTAGTCTATAGGAATCTGAATACCCTGTAAAGCATGTTTCCATCCTGATTTTACAGAGATAATTTTTACTTTTTTCTTTCTTTAATTAAAAGCTTTCTTTTTAAGAACCTGATTGATTTTTACTTGTTTTAAGACCCAAGGGGATTGGGTCTGAACTCACCAGGGACTGGTGGGGGGAAAGGAGGGGGAAGGGTTAATTTCTCCTTGTTTCTAAGATCCAAGGAGTTTGGATCTTTGTTCACCAGGGAATTGGTGAAGTCTCTCAAGGCTGCCCAGGGAGGGGAAAGTTTTGGGGAAATAGAAGTGTGCCAAACACTCAATTTTGTCTGGTGGTAGCATACCAGATCTAAGCTAGTAGTTAATCTTAGAAGGGTCCATGCAGGTCCCCACCATCTGTACCCTAAAGTTCAGAGTGGGGAACCAACCCTGACAGCTTGTCTTTTCAAGTGATTATAAAACAGAGCTTTATTCTTTTACAAAACTTAATATAACTTTTACTTGCGTTTCTTAAAAAGTGGGGGAAGAAGCAGCCTTCTTATCTCTGATCCACTGACTCAGTGGTTTTGGTAACAGGGGCTTTGCTGCAGCTTCAAATTGTCCTCACTAAAAAATAACCAATGTTAGTCTAAAACATAGGGGAACACTTTTAAAAAGTGTTCGCTACTAAGGCCTTATGGTTTTAACCTTTATTAAAGCACCTATGTAAAAGTTAGCAAATATGGCAGGCGACCAGCTTGGCTTAACAGTGAAATCTTCGGTGAGCTTAAACTCAAAAAGGAAGTTTACAAGCAGTGGAAATTTGGACAGATGACTAGGCGAAAGTATAAAAATATTGCTAGAGCATGCAGGGGTGCAATCAGGAAGGCCAAAGCACAGTTGGAGTTGCAGCTAGCAAGGGATGTAAAGGGTAACAAGAAGGGTTTCTACAGGTATGTTAGCAACAAGAAGGTGGTCAGGGAAAGTGTGGGCCCCTTACTGAATGGGGGAGGCTACCTAGTGACAGATGATGTGGAAAAAGCTGAAGTACTCAATGCTTTTTTTGCCTCGGTCTTCACAGACAAAGTCAACTCCCAGACTGCTGCACTGGGCAACATAGTATGTGGAGGAGGTGAGCAGCCCTCAGTGGTGAAAGAACAGGTTAAGGACTATTTAGAAAAGCTGGACATGCACAAGTCCATGGGTCCAGATCTAATGCATCCAAGGGTGCTGAGGAGCTGGCTGATGTATTTGCAGAGCCATTGGCCATTATCTTTGAAAATTCATGGTGATCAGGGGAGGCCCTGGATGATTGGATAAAGGCAAATATAGTGCCCATATTTTAAAAAGGGAAGAAAGAGAACCTGGGGAACTACAGCCTCGCTTCAGTGCCTGGCAAAATCATGGCGCAGGTTCTGAAGGAATCCATTTTGAAGCACTTGGAGGAGAGGAAGGTGATCAGGAACAGTCAACATGAATTCACCAAGGGCAGGTCATGCTTGACCAACCTGATTGGCTCTGTGGATATGGGGAAAGCGGTGGACATGATATATCTTGACTTTAGCAAAGCTTTTGTTACGTACTCCCACAGTATTCCTGCCAGCAAGTTTTAAAAAAAAAGTATGGATCGGATGAATGGACTATAAGGTGGATAGAAAGCTGGCTAGATTGTCAGGCTCAATGAGCAGTGATCAACGTCTCAATGTCTAGTTGGCAGCTGGTATCAAGAAGGGGAGTGCCCCAGGGGTTGGTCCTGGGGCCGGTTTTGTTCAACATCTTTATCAGTGATCTGGATGATGGGATTAATTGCATCCTCAGCAAGTTTTCAGATGTCACTAAGATGGGGGGAGTGGTAGATACGCTGGAGGGTAGGGATAGGGTCCAGAGTGACCTAGACAAATTGGAGGATTGGACCAAAAGAAATTTGATGAGGTTCAGTAAGGACAAGTGCAGAGTCCTGCACTTAGGAAGGAAGAATCCCATGCATTGCTACAGGCTGCAGAACAACTGGCTAAGTAGCAGTTCTGCAGAAAAGGACCTGGGGATTACAGTGGACAAGAAGCTGGATATGAGTCAGCAGTGTGCCCTTGTTGCCAAGAAAGCCAATGGCATATTTGGCTGTATCCAGTAGGATTGGTTCAGGAAAATGTATTCTATGATGCCGCTGTAGAACAACATCTGATTGGGCCGATCCAAAGGCAGTGATAACTATCCTGAAGGGTTGTGTGCTTTGGAAGCTGCCTCTTTCCCCAGGAGGAGCCGCAAGGTAAGATCTCTCTCTCTCTCTGATTCAACCATGTGCTGGCTATCTTTGCCCTTTGCAAAGGGGCTTTCTTTTCCCTTTTCTTGCCCTGTTCTCTCTTATAACCTATCTTTATATGTTTCTCTTTTATTTAACTATTTTTTAAATGTTCTTTTTTAACCTACCATTATATTTTCATATTTTAAATGCTACTTTATTAACCAACCTTTATATCTTTACCATGTGCTTCCTAAACATTCTCTGCCCTATAAAATTCCCTTTTCTCTGCCATGTGTTCTTTTTAACCTAACTTTATATTTAATGAATGTTTTAAATTTATTTCAAGTATTTTTTATTCTTTAATAATATGCCAAACTAGTCCTTTAGAATCACCTCTCCTTAGTAAACCTAACAAAAAATCTTTCTTCTTTTTAATAATCTTTCTTTCCTTTTTCCCTCTAAACCTAACCAAAGCTTTCTTTTTTTAATCTTTAAGGTCCCTCACTCTATTCTTTCAACTTTTTTCTCTAAATAATCAACCAAATGTATGACAGCACAAGCATGCAACATACTCCCTATTCAGATATAAAAAAATAATATATATTTTTTTCAAAATGGCCGATGGTGCCAAACCTTGACACCAATGGAAACAGGAAGGGAGGGTGGGACATAAGCCCTAAAGGGGGCATGGAAACCTGTCAAAAATACATGGTGATGAATACTATTGAAGTTATACTACCTTTACTTTGGTAGTGTAGTGGCTGGGCTCTCCCATTGGAGCTTCTCACTCTTTCATAGATTGGGGAGATGCTCTCCCTCTGACACCGCCCCCTTCTCTGCTATCTGGTCTGGGGGTTGGGTTATCCCACCCCATGCTGCCTCCTACTCACTGGTCTTAATTGGCTCTTCCCCAGTGCTGCCTTTTCCTCCACTCCCAGGCGAGGGAACAGAGAGGATGCTCCATTCCCAGCAGTAGAGATACAGCCAGGAAGGTTTTAGTGAGAAGGAAGCTGAAGAGGCTTTAAACCCCTGAGGGAAACCTCCTCCCCACTAAAACTTCCTGGCTGTGTCTCTGCCACTGGGAATGAAGCAGCCCCAGCAGGGGGAGGTGGGAGATGAAGCCTTTGGAAGGAAATGAGAAACCAGTGAAGTGGGTCTCATTAAACAGACTGAGGAACTGCAGTGACAGTTCTGCTCAGTGTCAGGTGCCCAGGACAGAGGAAGCTCCCTGGGATCCAGGACTGACCCGGCCAGGGGAGTGTGAGAAATGGCCCCAGCCTTCCCCAGGGGTGAGCTTTGTCTATAATACTCTGATTCTCTCTCTCCCCAGTGAATGTGATGCTGGATCCAGACACAGCTCATCCCGACCTTGTCCTGTCTGAGGATTAGAAAAGTGTGAGATGGGGAGACACAGGGCAGCAAATGCCCAACAACCCTGAGAGATTTGACACTGAGCTCTGTGTGTTGGGCTGTGAGGGATTCACCTCGGGGAGACATTGCTGGGAGGTTGAGGTCGGGGGATGGGCAATACTGGGCTGTGGGGGTGGCCAGAGAGTCTGTGGGGAGGAAGGGATGGATCAGCCTTAACACTAAGAGGGGGATCTGGACTGTGGAGCGGTGCAGGGGTCAGTTCTAGGATCTCACCTCCCCTGTGACTCCTTGCCCCAAGCCCAGCCCCCAGCAGGATCCGGGTTTGTCTGGACTGTGACCGGGGTAGGTGACATTTATCGATGCTGGTGATGAGGCCCCTGGATCTAGGTGCTGGGACCCCAGCTCAGACTGTGTTCCTGAGACACAGGCAGGGGAATATCCCACCGCAGTCAGACAGCGCAGTCTCTATGACCTCCTCCTGTGGAATTTCTATCATTCTGTCTCTGTGACCCTGTAGGTTGCATCAGGTCTCAACTCTGTGAAGCTTCTGTACTGTCAAACCATAGAGAGCATTCAGAGTGCGGGGTAGAGAAGCCAATCTCATGGCTCCAGGAATTGTGCAGCCTGTTTGCCACTGTGCTCTGTGATCCAGGAGGACTCTGGGGATCCTGGGTCAGAAAATGTCACAGAATCTGCCCCTGGTTCTGGGTGTGGCTCAGAGTATGTCCCTGAGACATGGAGGGTGGGAAATAGGGTGACCAGATAGCAAGTGTAAGCAGAGTCAGGATGAGCTCTACCCTGACATCCGGTGGTGAATTATAGGGAGTGTGGAAAGGAAATTCAGATATTTGCATTTGCACACCCACCTTGCCTAGCATAGCCCAAGGCAGCCTGGGATGGTTATTTTGACAGCTCTGGGATCCCCAATTTCTTTGTCATTGGGGCAGGAGGAATAAAGTGCTGTCACCTTAATTATGTGAATAAGGAACTATGAGACTACTTTATGAGAGAGAGTCTCGCCATCAATTAAGTAGCACTCATTAGACAAGGGACATGGGTGCCAAAGCCCAGTGAATTCAAAGGGGCTGGGGGGTGATTGGTGTGTGCATCTGATGGTATGGGCTATGTCTAAGGGCCTGGAACACCAATTGCACCTCCTTCTCTTTCCACGGTTGAAGAGCAGAGCTAATTTTGATTCTATTAGGAGTCCATCTAGAGGCTGCTGAGTTCGATTTGGGCCAATGGTGCACTGGGGCTCCCGTACTACAAGTTGAAATCACTAAAAGAGCTAAACTTACTGAGCTGAGATGGCTGAGTGCTGTGGGGGAGCCTGACAATCTATGGCTAAGCAGCTGGTAGAGTGGAGCAGTTTGCAGCATGTTGGAGCAACTCATGGTGGAGCGGAGTGGTTTTCAGGGACAGCTGGAGCAGGTCATGGGTCTGCTGGAGGAGCAGCACAGCTGGTGGACTGGAGCCAGTCGTGGTGAAGGCTGCAGAAGAACTCCATGGAGAGGGGGAGCAGTCGGCCCTGGCCCATGTAAGGTGCCCCTTAACACCCTGTGTGCCCCCGCTCATTTCCACCCAGGTTGCGCGGGGGGGGGGAACTCTGCAGATAAACTTTTGAACTCTGGGGTGGCGCTGACCAGGGACAGAGACTTTGGGGTTGTTGGACTTTGGGGTGATTGGACATAAAACCCTAAGGGGAAAAGGACATTGCCAAAACTTACTTGGTGGGTCTTTTGCTCATGGTTTACGTTATGAATCCTGTTTGTGGTGTTTCCCCAATATGATGCCACATTGTTTCCCTCCTTTATTAAAAGAATTTTGCTACACTCAGACTCTGTGCTTGCAAGACAGGAAGTATTGCCTCCTAGAGGCGCCCAAGGGGTGGTGTGTAATTGTCCCAGGTCACTGGGTCGGGGCTCGAGCCGGTTTTGTATTGCGTTATTGAAACAGAACCCCTGGATACTGAACTCGGCCCTTGTTGCTGCCAACTCAGGGGCAGAAGGGTTACACAAGTGTGAAAAATCAGGACAGGAGGTGGGGGTAATAGGACCCTATATAAGAAAAAGCCCCAAATATTGGGACTGTCCCTATAAAATTGGGACATCTGGTTACCGTAGTGGGGAATATCTCACTCTGGACCCTGAAATCAGCCTCTCTAGCTTTAGATAAGCTGTGGGGCAGTGTCAGGGTCAGTTCCAGGTTTTCATCTTCCCTCTGACCCCACCCCCTGCCCCAGGTCCCCAGCAGGATACAGGTTTGTCTAAACTGTGAACAGGGGCAGGTGACAGTTATCAATGCTGGTAGGACACCAGCAATCAAAATGTGTGACAAATGTGTGTAATGTGGAACACCTGCAGTTTGCTGCATGCTAGACCAGACGCTACAGATTATAACGGTTTAGCTATGGTCTCAATTAATGAAAGCATTGAAATATCTGAAAATAAAATGATCACCTGCAACCACAAAATCACCCCTGTCTATTATTTGAGTTTCAGGAGTAATTGCTATGACTCACACTGTGTTCGTGTTTGTTGTGTCACATTCAGGAGGCAGCGTTTTATGGCCCTGTGCACAGGGATAAGGAGCTGGGGTCCCCGAGAGCTGATTCCTGCTCTGACTCTGCTGCTCTGTAGGTGAAAATCCCCCATGGCCTGGAGAGCCACAGCAACCCCCCTCCCCGAATAATGAACCCCTGGGGGCTGTGGGGAGGCCTGTATAGAGTGACCAGCCTGGGCTGCTGCTACTCTGAGCACCGTGGCAGGGTTCTCCCTCCAGTGACCCAAGTGCTGCAGAGGGGCTGCAGCCAGGACTCCCGCCCAGGGGCTGGGGACGCAGTGACTGTGAGAGTTGATGGGGCTGGGCTGGACGCCAATGACTTGGGCCTGGGATGTGGGTGGGTTTGACCTTCCCACCCCCCCTGTGCTGCCCCTACATGGACCCCAGTGACTTGAGATCCCTAGTGAGACTTTCACTCTCTGTCCTATTGGAGTTAACCTCCACTCCTGCCCCTCGAAAAGGGCTGAGTAATACTCAGCCGCCCCACAGGGGGGCTGTCTTACTGAGCCACTGATCTGGCAGGCAGGTGCCTGACTCCCCCTGCCTGTCACCATCCTCCTGCAGTTGGCTGATTTTTCCATGGTGCTGGGATGACGGGAGTTGTTACAAGTTAGGAGCAGTGGTGAGCTCCAGCCGGTTCGCACCGGTTCACAAGAACCGGTTGTTAAATTTAGAAGCCTTTTTAGAACTGGTTGTTCCAGGACAACCAGTTCTAAAAAGCTTTTAAATTTAACAAAGGCTCGGGCAGCTGTCCACCCGGCCCCGGCTCCGGCCCCAGCTCACCTCCCCCTCTCCCCTGAACGCTCCGCCCGTCTTCTCCTCCCCCTCCCCTGCTTCCCGCGAATCAAATGTTCGCGGGAAGCCTGAAAAAAGCAGCAGGCAGGTAAGCCGGGCGCAGGGGGGGCGGTGGGATGGCTCCCCCTGGCCCCGGCCGAGCGCCCCAGCCCGGTCCCAGCCAAGCACCCCCGGCTCGGGCTGATCCCGGCTGCGCGGCTCGGACCCGGCCCAGGTCGGGACTCATGGCTCCAGCCCCGGTGCCGGCCGAGCGGCTCCGGCCCCGGTGCCGGCCCGGCCCAGGGAGTCGGGCCCTGCGGCTGCGGCTCTGGCCCCGGTGCCGGCCCGGCCTGGGGAGTCGGGCCCCGCGGCTACGGCTGCGGCTACGGCCCCGGTGCCGGCCCGGCCCAGCCCGGGGAGTCGGGCCCCGTGGCTCTGGTCGAGGTCCCGGTGGAGTGGACCCGGTCCTGGACCAAGGCCGTGTGGTAAGGAGGTAGGGAGGGGGTGTTCGGTGGGTTGTGGAGGGGTGGATAGGGGTCAGGGCGGTCAGAGGGCAAGGAACAGGGAGATTGAATGGGGGCAAGGATCCCGGGGGGCAATCAGGAAGGAGCAGGGGTTGGATGAGGTGGTGGGGGCACTCAGAGACAGAGAGAAGGGGAGGTTGGATGGGGCAGGGGTCCCCGGTGGGGTGTCAAAAAACATGGGGGGTTGGATGGGGCATGACCCCCGGGGGGGCACAACCCCCTCGTGGAACCAGTTGTTAATATTTTGGCAGCTCATCACTGGGCACGACCCCCTCATGAGGTGAGGAGGAGGGAACCGGTTGTTAATATTTTGGCAGCTCATCACTGGTTAGGAGCAGCAGCATCCATCAGGGGAAAGGGCTGAAACACGATGATGGCACCAGGGGAGTTTGTGTCTATTTTCCTTCTGCCCTGGGACATTCCCTGCCCAGCTCTCAGTGACTGGCCCTGGTCACCCTGTCACCAGGGCCGGCTCTAGTTTTTTTGCCACCCCAAGCAAACCTCGCCACCCCCCACCCCCCGCTTTTTTGTGGCTTTTACACGTTTGCACAGCCCCTGATTTGCGTTGTTTTCCACTCTGCTCAGCAATGGCTGATGATGGCTCTTTAACCTTATTCCAAGGGCATCGCTTAGATTCAAAAGAAAGGTGGGGCTTGTACTCGTTACTTGGTTTATTGGGGGCAATTTGTCTTATTAAAGGAGAATCTCTTATGCATTTGCTCTTCTTTCAGCGCAGAACTTCACTTCCCACCCAGACTGGAAATGAGATCAGAGAGTTTCACTCCTTAAAGTCTAAAAACCAGGAGTGTTTCTTTCCCTCGCTTCTGCCTCCTTTTAGTAAATGGCTTCTGGTGTCTTTCCCTTTCACCTTCATTGGAAGGAATGTCCTCTGACTCCCCGGTCCTGCTTTCCCATCAGCACCCTCCTTCCAGTGACCTGCTCCTGTAGCAAATGACTCACATGTCTAGGATTGGGAAATATCCTACAGATCAAAAGGGAAATGTGCATGTGTGTGTGGGGGGGGCAGGGGATTAGGACAACAGGGTCTGGGGGCACCACTCAGTCTGTCCCAGAGCCATGAAAAAAACCTCACCTGGACAGTTCAGCTCCCAAATTCTCTCTCCTCTTCCCCAACACTAGTGGGGTTTGCATCCAAGCAGCTGTGAATCTGCTTGGATGCTTGGGGATGGTTTCCGTTTGTTGTTCTACCGCAGCTAGACAATAATCCGCACGAGTTACTGGATGCTCATTTGCTAGCAGGACTGAACTTTAAGGTGCTTGGGTTTGGGAACCTCCCTCCCCGTTTTGCGGCTCTGATCGCTCTGCAAAAGACCAAAGGAACGCAGCGGCTGATTCTCAGCTGGTGTTAATTGACATTGACTTCAGCTCTGACCATTCCCACCATCTGAGGAGCTGCCCCCAAAGGTGTTTTTCAGCTACACCCAGCATGTGTGACACAGGTCCAGGACTATCTCCACCACCCGAGGCCCCGATCCTGCTCTCAAATCAGCACAGATACCTGTCAATCCCTGCATGACACTGTTGGATTGGGTTCCTGAGCACGGCTGGCTGGTCGGGGGAGTCCCAACAGGTGTAAACAGCAGCCTGCCCCAGGCCGAGACTGAGTTTTCTCTCCTTTGACATCCAATCAGCTCTTCCACACGGTGACATCCCCGCTGGGTGGGCTGCGGCTTCGCACACTGCTTCCATAGCGGTGAACAGGGTGATTGTTTGCAGGACCAAGTGACCTGCTCTTAAAACCTCCATACACCACATCCAACTACACAGCCTGCCTTCCCTAGACTCTGCCCTGCTGGATGGACAGGGGAGGACAAAACCCTGCATTAGCAGGGTCGGTTTCCTCTCTCTCCCCTGATCTAGCACCTGCAATGAAGAGGCGGCTGCGAAGTGCCACATCCCAGTGGACACTGTTGCGCTGAGTGGAACCATAGGCCCATTCCTGAGCTTGGATCCCCTCCATGAGCAGAAAGGTGCCAGCTCTGGAGGAACATTGTCAGTAAGACCCTGCCCTGGCACTGAACTGATCTGGATCCGGATCCCCGCCAATCCGCTGTCGATTCCTTCCTGCGGAGTTTATAAGAATGTCTGGACAGGATCTATACATCTGTTGTGGCCCCCTCTCCACTGTCAGCTACACCCTGACACGGGGGAGCACTCCTAGGGCTCGTGATGTGCGGGGTCTCACTGCCTGTCATGAGCTCGGGGAAGGAGCAAGGCTGGAATTGGGATGGTGGAGTCCTCCCTCTCCAACCCTTCCTGGGGTGAAACTCCCATTGACTTGTGGGGGGGTAGGCTCCAGACCTTTCCATGCAGCTCTGCAAAGCACGTGCCCCTGGCAGATCTTGTATCCGTGTAGATGTGCCCGCACAGGAGAGGGAGAGAAGCCAATTGCCAGGCAACCCAGCGCCTCATGTCTTTCCTGTGACAAGGGCAGCACATGCCCGTCTCTCCGGGCCGCTGCTTGGCAGAGGGGCTGTGTTCAGGTGGGAGCACGTGTAGGTCCCTGAGTGCAAGCCAGCGCCATGGGCAGCAGCTCGGGAAAGCGCTTGGGTCTCAGACAAGCAAAGAACATGTGGGGGAAGTTAGCCTGGCCCTGACTCGCCTCGTCGTGTCCAGAGTAGCGCGGAATGAGCCAGGGATGGTGTCTGGTGTCGCCTTTGTTAGGAGTGTGTTTGAGTCTGACAGTTACATTCATGGGAGTCGTTACTTCTCCCAAAGCCGCCTGGGTGGAAGCAGCGGGGTGCTGCAGAAATACAGAGGCACGGAGAGAGGAGATCGCCTGTGCCAGAAACGTGTCCTTATGCTCTGTCCCTCTGCCCAGTCATTGTTTCTTTAGAGTCAGGTCTTCTTTTGACACTGCTCTGTCAGACCAGGCGCCTTTGGCTAGGACAGCCTGCTGCAGCCATATAGAGCGACTGGGAGAACTGGGCTCCAGTGGTGATGGTGGGGCAGAAATGGGGCCGGCTGCAACAGCCTGACCCCCTGTGTACGCTGCCTATTTGTACGGACAGGTCCCCCTAGGTGTCCCTAGGAGCGCCCAGTCTGGAATCTCTCTCTCCATCCAGACACACGACTGAAATATCCTGAACTCTGTGTTAGCCTTGCCAAGATCCGACCGTCCAGTCCACGTTCGCTTAGAGGACAGGGTCGATGCACGTGGGACCCAGCTGTCACGCTCAACTTCACTCTGCAGATCCATAAACCAGCTGTTTGATCTCTCCCCTCAGGTGCCTTACTGCCTTCTGACATTATAAACCACAGCGGTTACAAGGTATCCCAGTGAAGGGAGCCTGCATTGGCTGACATGTCTGTGCTCGCCCCTATGTGCTCTCCTCTTCCCAGATGTGCTGGCCCCTTGCACACACCCGAGATTCAGGACTGAGGGCTTCTGAGCTTGATGCAAACTGGTTAGCTTGGAAACGGTATCGATTTCCATTTAAACCCTACATGGATTCGAGCCCAGAGAGGCAAACCTGATTGGAAACAGTGAGGTCTGCACTCAGAGAGGTTCTTGATTTCAGCTCCATTGGGATTTTGAGAGTGGCCCTGCAAACCCTTCGTAGCCTGAGTAATCCTTACCCCACAAATTGTTCCACCGGAGCCAGTGGGGTCAATCCCATTAGTAGGGATGGCAAGATCTTAAAGAGAACTAGACCCAGTAGAAGTTTGTCTGGTCCAGCCCCAGGCTCTGTTCCCAGCACCTGAGCTCCTTCTAGCTTTCCATGTGCCCAGCTTCTCTTTTCTAGCGGGCAATTGTACAGTAAACCCCGTGAATCTCGAGTAAGCACACTGGCTGGAGCTCTTTTCCTTGCAACACCTGAAAGCCTCAGGCTGGCTGGAATGCCACCCCTGGAAATGTGCCGCCCCAAGCACATGCTTGCTTTGCTGGTGCCTAGCCGGTCCTGCCTGTCACTGCCATCACCGGTGAGGATATTGTGTTACCTGGGCCCTGTCCCCCAGGATGAGCGCTGAGCACATGGAGGGGAGCTGGCACCTCTCAGCCTTCTCCTCAGTCCTGCACCTCACTCTCCATGGAAAGGATCCGGCTGAGGCTCAGATGCCAGGGTGTTGTGCAGGGACAGAGCTGCCGAAAGACGGGCTCACCAAAGGACGTGTTGCCTTGGGGTGACATGATCTCAGATCTTCTGGTGAATGACAACACTGGTGCCTTTTACAATCAATAACTTTTTTTTAAGACCCCTCATCAGAGCCGAGGGCAGTAGGCCAGTGACTTGTGTTGGTGTTTGCTGCTGCCCTGGGGTTTGATGTTTGATGTTTCTTACCTGAATGTGAGAACCCAGAATTTTACCTCCAGCTTGTTTCCAAGCAACAACAGGGATCCGTTTGTTCTGAGGAGGATGTTAAATCCAGCTGAGTGACAGGAATATACAGATCAGGGCACAGGTTAGGGGAGCAGTGGGGAGAAGGAGAAGGATATTGGAGAAAGTATTCTAAGATCCTCCCATAAAATAAGCGCCACCCATGTGAGTCGCCAGACTGAGATGCTGCTCACAGTAAGTGGGGCAGATGTTCGAAATATCCTGCACCTCTGAGATCCCCTGGGCCCCTTGAGTGGGGCAGCTGCTCAGTGGGGCTTGGATACACCCAAAGGTTCTGCTAGGCTCTGTGGGATCAGCTCCTTCTTGACTAATGGGGGAAATAAGTATTTGTAACTTCCAAATTCAGCCCTCTTGTGGCACAAAAATGAAGCAGCCCTCGATGAATGGTGCAGATCTGTGACCCCACCTGTCTGTTCAAATATGAGGATTAACTGGCTGTAGGTTTTTTGAAACAGCAGTTATCTTGGGGGCAGGATCAAGGTTTTGTTCTGGGGTTTGTTTCCGCACCAGAGCTGAGACCTAACCACCACCAGGGCCAGACAGACACACGTCACTATGATAATAGCCTGGGAATTACTTGGACGCAGTGCACTCTGGGTCTATGGAAGATTTGGGACTGTGCTGCTTCTGCACATTAAAAGTCCAGTCCACATGCAAAGGTCAGGAAGGCTGGAGCAGCCACTGAATAGGAGAGTCACTGACTGATTCCCCTCTATCCCTTTCTTATTACTATTTATTCTTGTAGCACCTAGGAGCTCACCAGTCATGGACCAATCAAGATCCTGTTGTGCTAGTCACTAAATACCTCTGAAAATCCGGCCTTACATCCCTCCCTGCTTACCTAGAGGAGGAATTATACAAACCAAACCCAACCCAACACTGGAAATCACACCCAGAAATCCTCTCCCGACATTCCACCCAGAGATCAGTCACAGGCCACCTTCCCCAATGCACACCTCCTGCGCAGGGATTCATGCCACTTTGCTTGTGCATTGGAAATGGCAGGCGACCAGCCTCCCGTGGTCTGGACCCAGAGGAGGGAGCTCCTGAGCCTCAGCTCAACAACTGGGACTTTCTGATTCTGCTTCTGTCTTGAACATGCCTGGCAAGAGCTGGATGCTTTGGTTCCCTGCAATGCTGGACAATCCCAGTGAACATGTGACTGGATCCAATCCCAGGCTCATCATGCTCACACGGTGGTTCCCTTTGAGGAGGCTGCCCAGGAGTACAGGGTGGGGAATAGTTATCTCTGTGACTGCCTGCTGCTTAATTCACACAGAGGTCTGCCAGCCAGGGGTTGCAGGAACTGATGGGGGGCCTCATTCAGAGTTAGAAATTTAAAAATGAAAATTTCCTGCAATCTCTTCATGACACTTCATGCTGCAAATTGTGAGTGACAACACATTTTTATGACTTGTCACATAGTAAAAACCATGTTGTATAGTAACCTATTTGCCAATATATTTTCCCATGTGATAACACAATAAGATTGGATAAGAAACCACAGTAATTACACATGAGTCAGTGAGAAATAGGGAAAGAGATTTATGAAGGAAATTTGAGGGGAAATTATCTACCTTTAGATTAAAATTTCCCTGTGTTAAAAACTAGGACAAACACCTAGCTTCAGCAGCCCATGCCACCTAGACACCAGCAAACTGGATAAAAATATAAATGAATCCATCAAAATATAATTTTAGGGTATTTATTTTCAAATAATCAAGGTATGTTTAGGGCACTCTGCCATGGATGGCATATTGTGAATAAATCTTTAAAACTGAATTATGACACTGAAAATGTTCATAACGCATCAGGTTTAAAACAAAAAGGAGTCCTAGCAATGCCATGTGATGTGCCTCTCCTCAAACTCTGCTCAGCTAGCTCTTCAAGAAATTAGTCTCAATCACTAATTTCAAGGAATTAGATCAATTTTTACAGAGAATTCCAGAAGGTGGTGGACAGAATCCAGAGGAATTGTGATGAATTTCCTGGATTAACTTTATTTTCTTTGTACTCTAAACCTCACATGACAACAAAAATATCACCCTTTCGACTGATTTATGGTAAAAAAGAAAGGTTTACCAAAAAGGTTCACTACATTTCATGTTATGTGTCACTAAGTGCCAGCATCTTTAATACAATTATGCTAATTTGTGATGATTGAGTAAAGGAACACAACCCCTTCTCTATTTCTTTATCTAACTACATTTGTTGTGTCCTTATAACCAAGAACATGAAGAGCCTGGCAGTACATTGAAATCAGCAGTGCACAGTGACAGTACACTGCCTGCAAATAATATGTCTAAAGAAAAATAAACTAAAAACTGGAGATTGTAGAAAAGATTTCTATCGATAGGAAGAGAGCATTTGAGGTTGGGGACCGTGTTTTGTTAATTGATGTGAGAACAAGAAAGGAAGGGTCATATCTTGATTACCTATTATATGTACATAGAAAGTTAAAAATAACATGAATTAATGCTGAGAAAAGTTAAAAGATTATTTTATAATCTTGTGTGAGTCAACAGAAATATATTGCTTAATTAATCCTATCATTTTTTCAACTATTAATTTTCAAAGGTGTAGTGCAGGAGGTGGGTGTATGTGCCCTGCCTGCCAGAGAGAACCAGTCAAGACAACAAAGAGAGGGGGAGAGGGAGAGAGAGAGCAGCTGCACATGTCTGTAGTTGTGATGTTTATGGCACATGTACATTGAACTGAACAACAGAGTCTGACAATTTAATAGTTTATTTTGTTAAGATAAATATTTTGGATTTATTGAAATTCCACAGTCAAAATACAAATGATGTTTAGAGAAGTTAAACTTTAATATAGATTTGAGGGGAAAATTTAAAAAAATGTAAATAATTCCATTTCTACAAATATGTTTAGATGCTTGTTTTTGAGATACTGTTGAGATGTAAATTAAAATATTATTGTATTTACACCTTGTTACAATAATATTTTCTAAATTAGAATAATCTTTTTCCTTTCATATTTTACCCTGAGATTTCACAGGGGTAGAAAATTCTGACAGGAGTGAATGACCCCATCCCCCACCATCTGCTACCCCTGGTGCAGGGGACGGGGAAGGTGGGGGCTGGGGGTTCCCAGGTGTCCGGTTTTCGACTGGAACCTCCAGTTGAAAAGGGAAACTGGCAGCGTCCGGTCAGCACAGAAAGTCCAGTTGCTGCAGTACTACTGGCCCCCATCACTGGTGGGCGGGAAGAGCAGCAGGGCTGAGAGGGGCCAGTGTGTGCTGCGGAGTCACTGTCAGGGACAGAGATTCCCTCCGGCCTGAGCTGGGACCGGACAGATTATCAGGGGAGCCGTGTTTGTAGCCCCAGCACTGTAACCAAGACAGAAATAAGGGTGGAGGTTCCCAGAGAAGGTGTCAGTGAAAGTGAAGAGATGGGACCTGTCAGTCACATTGTAAAACGAGACCTCGCCCGCCTCATAGTCCAGGAAAATCCCCACCCGGCTGGGCCTGACGCTCACGGGGAAAGAGGTACTGGGGGAGGTGCTGGCCTTGTATCCCCCATTCCTCAGCACAACAACCCAGTATCCATTCCCAGGTGTGAGTGTGACCTTCTCCTTCCTCCTCACAGATTCCCTACAAACCCCCAGGTCCCAGCCTGTCTTGTCTCCCACCTCCACCTCCCAGTAACGCCTCCCGCCCACGAACCCCTCAGCGCCCAGGACAATGGAATATCTATCAAATCTCTCAGGATTGTCGGGCAGATCCTGGCGTTTGTCTCCGTGTCTCACACGTTTCCGATCCTCAGACAGGACGAGGTTGGGATGAGCCGTGTCTGGATCCAGAGTCACGTCCACTGGGGAGAGAGTCACAGAGTCAGGGCCGGTGGCAGGGGCTGGTGACTGGGATCAAAGGGAAATTAACTTGTGTCCCCGTTAATCACTGTCGGGGAGGGGTTGTGGCCTGAGGGGAGTCAGGGCCCCTCTGCCTGGGAGGAGACAATGAGGGGGAAGGGCAGGAGCAGGGGGGGCGGGGGGGGAAGGTGTCAGAGGAGGCCGGGGAGGGGCGGGGACAGGCGGAGGCGGGGAGAGGACAGGGGAGCAGGAGGGGACAGGAGCAGGGGGAGAGGCAGGGACATTGGGGTGGGGCAGACACAAGGGCTATGGGGTGATAAGAGAAGGAAGGGGCACCAGGAGGACAGGGGTGTGAAGGGAAGGGCAGGTTCCAGGGGGCTGCAGGGCGGTGGGGAGGGGTGGGGACCAGGGCAGAAGAAGGGGATGGACCCCAGGGGGCACAGGGAAGCAAAGGAAGGGGCAGGCACCAGGGGGCAGAGGAGGGTGAGGGAATGGGGGAGCTCCAATGGGGCAGGGGAAATCTAGGGCAGGGTGAGCTGCCAGGGGTGAGATGATGAGGAGTGGGGGAGGTGGAACTATGGGGGGGTGCGAATGAACAGGGATTGGAGCCAAAGGGGCAGAATGGGGGGTGAGGGAGCAGGTGAGCAGAAGGGGGGGAAGAGAGAGGGGTGTGGAGAAGGGCAGGCCCTAGGGGGGCACAGGTGTGTGCAGGGAGATGTGGGCACCAGGGGGGCAGAGGGAGGATGAAGGGAGGGTGGGGCCCAGAGGTTAGGAGAGGGGGAGGGGAGGGGTGGGGCAGTGCTGAGGTGAGGGGAAGGGCTGAGACCAGGGGTCCCAAAGGGGGGCGAGGGAAGGGACTTGCACCAGGCAGGCAGAGGGGGCAAACGAAAAAGCAGGCACCAGGGAGGCAGATGGGGCCAGGGTAGAGCTGGGACTTGAGGCAGAGGAGGATCTGGCACCAGGGGACTGGAGGATGGTGAGGGGTGCAGGTGTCACGGAGCCAGAAGGCCAGGGGAGGGGCAGGGGTGAGAAATAAAGAGAAGGTGGCCTGGGTGATGGTGGCAGAGGGGCGAGCGGAGAGCAGGGTCAGTGGGGCAGAGGGTGGTGAGGGGCTGGGCACCAGGAAGGAAGGGGACAAGGGGAGGGGCAGGTGTTGGGAGGCAGCAGAAGGGTGCAGAGGGAAGGGAAAGGGCAGGTGCCAGGGGACTGAGGGGGTTGAGCAGAAGGGCAGGCACAGGGAGGGCAGAGGAGGGGAGGGAGAAGCACCAGGGGGCAGAGAGGGGTGAGAGGCAGGGCAGGTGGGCAGAGGGAGGTGTTAGGGGAGGGGATTGGGGATAAGCAGGTGCCAGGGGGTCAGAGTGGGGCTAGAGGAGGGGTGGGCACGGGGGGGAGGGAAGGGGCGGGTGCCAGGGGTCAGAGAGGGTGGGGAGAGGGGCAGGTGTCAGGAGGGCTGAGGGGAGTAAGAAGGGTGAAAGTCAGGACAGCAGAGGAGGGTGAGGGGAGGGGTGGGAGACATGGCACAGAGGAGGGTGAGGGGAGGGGTGGGAGACATGGCACAGAGGAGGGAAAGGGCAGAGGTGGATGCCAGGACACAGCGGGGGTGTGAAGTGATGGGAGGGATCCAGGGTGCAGAGGATTTTGGGGGAGAGGGGCAGATGCCAGGAGGGCAGGGGGAGAAGGGAGGGGCTGTTCCAGTGGGGCAGAGATGGGTGGAGGGCAGGGGCATGTGCCAGGGAGGCAAAGTGGGAGTAGAGGGGCAGGGGCCCAGGGGAGCAGAAAGGGAGTGAGAAGAGCGGGAGGGATGTTGGTGAGGGGTCAGAATAGACGCAGGGTCCAGGGTCCCTCACAGGGGTGAGGGAAGGGTAAGGGAGGGGCAGGAGCCAGAGAAGGGGGAGGGAGAGGCAGGCCCCAAGGAATCTCTGTTGCTTTCGGGACATGTGTGGTGGGTTTCTCGCTCAGAGCAGGTCGGTGCAGTCACCACACACACTGGGGGTGCAGCCCTGCCCCAGGGGGAGCAGCTGGGACTTTCCATGCTGGCAGGCCCCACAGGCCCCACCTTCCAGACGGGAAACCCCACAGCCAGCCCCTCCCCTTGCCCGGCCCTTTTTCTGTTCATTGAAACCAGTCAGCAAACCCGACATGGATTCACGAATAGTTTCTGTTGACCCAAAATATAATTTTGCAGCAAATAAACTATTTGTCCAAAACATTTCACCCAGCTCCACTGCAAACCTGTCTGAGCAACTTAGGAGCCCCAATCCCAGTGACCTGCACTGAGAGACTGTCAACATCCCCAGAAACGCAGTTACAGGCAAGCCAGGCTCAGGACATCAGTGATGAAACACTCCAGAGCTGCTGGTTAATTTCCCCTTTGCAGACAAATGCCCCCGGGCCCCTGATCTCACCCCCACAAATCAGGTTGAAAATGGAGACTTGGCTCCAGCCTGAACTCTCTGCCCAGAGCCATTTGTCCCATGCACGATGCTAGCGGCACAGACCCTCTGCAGCTGCACCTGGGCATCTCCCAGAGCAGATGACAGTCACAGAGACCGTCTCAGAGTCCCAGAGCTCAGGTGTCTCCATCTAACGACTGTGCCAGCCACCCCCCTCACTCTCAGTAACCAGTCCTAGGACAGACACACTGGGAACTTTCACACCCAGACTCTGGAGACACTTTGGGTCCTTCTACACAGCCTGCAGCAGCGAGTCTTGGAACAGGGTGGACAGATTCAGGCTTGCGGAGCTCCCTCTTTGGAATTAAAAATAGCCGCACAGATTTTCAGGTTCTGGCAGGAGTTCAGGCTCTGAAGCCCAGGGTGGAGCCGGGTCTGCCCCTCACAGTGCAAGAGGAGACATTGTCTGTGTCCACATCCCCTTCACCCCCTTCCTGGGATGGGGAACAGCAGCCCTAGGGCCCCTCCGTTCACCCCCAGGGCAGGAGAGTGAGAGCCCTCGGCCTCCTCGGCAGTGGGGCCTCCCAGCACAGGTTCCTGGGTGAGCTTGAAAGTGTCTACACACAGAGAGCTCTGTGCACCCGGCAAACACACAGATGTGCCCGTGGATCAGGATCCGGGATGGTGCTCTGCCCAGGAGTGATGGAAGCTCCCTAAAAGTAGAGGGGTCACCCACTCGTGCCAGCCCTTCTCCCTGAGCTCCTGTCCCCGTACCCCTGAACCCTCGCTCTCACACTGCCCCTTCTTCCTGAGCCCCTGCCTTCACCCCACCTCTTCCCCAACACCCTGATCCCCTGGTCTCTCCTCCCGGCCCCCTGCCCCATCCTCGCTCACCCTTACAGCTGGTAAAAGGTGGGAGGAAAGGTGGGAATAGCCCTCCCATTGGTAAAAGTGATGGGGCCATGGACCCTTGACCCCCCTCTTCCAGTGCCCCTTACTCACTCTCCGACCCCAGTAGGAGAGGACCCTTGGGGAAGTGTCAGTGAGTTCGGTGCTGGGGATACGAATTGGGTTTTAGACCCCGGCTGCTGGAGCTCTGTGTATTGAGGGTATAAGGAGTTAGAGGCCGTGTCAGCCCCCCACCGTCCTGCCAACATGGCTCAGCCCTGACATCTGCCAAACCCTCTCCCTGGGGAGGAATCGTCTGCGGCCCATTCAGGCCTTGGCCTTCCTGTGGAGGTGGCTGGTGAGGCTGCCATTAAAGTGAGTTACGACGTGAGCTTCTGTCCGCTGGGAACTGGACTCTGAGCCTGGGCTGAGATCGGTGACTGGGGAGTGAAAGGCCCCAGCTGCCCTCATTGCCCCCCTGAGCCAGCCCAGCACCCCCAGCCATTCAGAGCAATAACAGCGATGCTCAGGCTTGGTGAAACAGCCAGTGCCACAGTGGGCAGGGCGAGGGCCTGTCCAAGGAGCAACGGGCACAATCTGCAGCAAGGGAGGTTGAGGCTGGAGAGGAGGAAACACTTTCTAATTCTCAGGGCCGTGAAGCTCTGGACCCGGCTCCAAGGGAGGTTGTGGGATCCCCGTCACTGGAGGTTTGTAAGAACAGGACAAACCCCTGCCAGGGATAGTCTAGTCCCTGACCAAGTGTGGGGGGCTGGACTGGGCAACCTCTCGAGGGCCCTTCCAGCCCTGCATTGCTCTGGTTCTAGGTTACAGCAGTTCCTGGGGTTGCGCCCAGGGCCCTGGGGGCTCTAAGCCTGGTGAGTGGCACGTGACAGAGATAACACTGTTAGTGACCATGGCAGCTGACAGCTCAGCGTCCCTGCCAGGGGTCTGGGCAGGCATGTGGCTGCCTGTACCTGGCTCAGCAGGGTGTTACTGGGCCATGTGGACAGGACCTAGGGTTGGCACCTGTCCATAGGGTCACCAGGCGCCTGCTGAGGAAAGGAGCTCCCAGGAGAGCTCACCAGAGCAAGGAGCCTGGAAGGGGCTCCTAGAGCAGTGCTCCCCAAACTGTGGGTTGTGCCCCCCTAGGGGGTGTGGAGGAACATTTCGGGGGCCTGACAGGGCCTGGACCAGCCCCCATTTGTGGCGGGATGGGAATGTCACCCAGCCCTGCTTTGCCCCCAGCTCCACTCCGGCCCCACTCTCAGCCCCAGCTGCATCTCCGGCCCCAACTTCAGCCACCCACTCCCGGCCCTGCTCCAGGCTGAGAACCCAGCTGCAGCCCCAGCCCCAAACATGGTTCTACCCCCAGCCAAAGCCCCCAGCTCCTGGCCCCAACTGCGGGTCCACTCCCAGCCATGGCCCCCAGATTCTGGCCCCAACTGGAGCCCTGTTCCTGGCCCAGCTCCTGACAGCAGCTCCCAGGGTGGGGGCACAAACCAGGTAAGGGAGGGCTTGATCAAAAAAGTTTGGGGACCACTGTCCTAGGCAGAGGAGCTCCCCTAAGGGGGAGGAGCTGCCAGAGATGACAATGACAGCAGCAGCTGGAGCAGGACAGAAACCTGGAGAGCTGCCCCTGGCTGGAGAAAGTGGATGAAGAGAATAAAGGCACAGTCTGAAATGACCCAGCTCCAGGAGCGGAGGCTGGAGTCATCTGATTCCACGATGGAAACTAATCCAAGCCCAGCTCCGGGAAGGACTGAGGGCTCCTGATTTGAGGACAGTGAGGAGCTGGAGTGAGAGCTGGAGGCTGGAGCAGAGTGAGGGAAAAGTTTTTATTTTGGGGTTTACTTGGACTCAGAGCGGACCCCAGGAGGGGACTTTTCAGTCAGATCTTTTGGACTGTGAGGCGTAATTTAAGGAGTGCTGAAGAGGATAAACTGAGGCAAGATGCTTGCCAAGATACCAGCCTCAGCCATTTCAGGGTATCAATAACAACACTCACTGCCCAGCCCCTAAGGGCTGCATGACAGTGCAGGGCCTTCCCCATTGCACACAGGGACCCTGAAGCGCAGGAAGCCCTGGTTACTCTGCCCCACACATTTACTCAGAGACTCCCCTGAGCTGCCGGACCCGGGTCCCTGGGGTCAGAGCACAGGCAGTCGAGTGGCACTGACCGGCCAGGGCTGCTGGGGTGGGGGGAAGGAAAGGGTTAATCCCAGCACAGTGGCACTTTGCTGCCCGGCCCTGGATGGTCTCTGCCCTCTGGGTGCAGCTCAGGGCGTGTGTCTCTGAGCAGGTCCCTGCCCACCCACCCGCCATTTGCCCCAGACACAGAGAACCCAGGTGCCGAGGGAAGGAGCAGCCCCAGCAGCCGCATTGGCCCTGGCACGGGCTGAGCCTGCGAGCGCAGCAGCAGAGGCAGCGGCAGAGAGAGGGGCTCAGCCATTGAGAGCAGCAGCGTCCCCACCCGCAGGGGAGGGGTCAGCGCTGGGGCAACAGGCCGGGCTGGTTCAGGGGCTGGGAGCTCTGGCAGTGAGCGCGATGCCAGCACCAACGGCCCTGCTGGAGACCCTGGGCCTGGCCAGTCTGGAGCAGCCAGCGAGTGACTCAGGGCCTGGGACCCTGCCCAGGAAGGGGCTTCTGGGGGGCTGACAGGAGGCTCCCCAGGGGCTGGGGATCCCCTAGAACGAGGCACTGAGCTGACTGGCTCAGGATCCCGACAGGCTCAGGGGCCAGGGGTGTGGAATGGCCCAGAGCCCAGCCGGGTTCAGGGCCCAGTGGGCACAGACTGTGCTGGGCTGGGGGCAGCGAGCGGGGAGGGGAGCAGGGATGTGCTGGCTCCAGCCAGTCACAGAGAGGAAGCTGCTTCCCCCACAGCCTGGGGTTTCTGCTCCCCGGAGCCCTGAGATCCTGCCCCTGCAGCCGGCACCGACTGCGCAGCCTCCATCGGCCGGGACAGACACACCCAGCTTGGCCCCTTCCACTGCCCCCTGCTGGGGGTGGGGGGGAGGAGGGGAGCGGGGGGCAGGGGTAGGATGAAAGAGCCAGTTCAACAATCACAGACCGAGCTCACTGAACATTCGAAGTCCCGCTCTCCTCTGCCTTAGTTTCTTCCATCGCCCCTCACTGTCAGGTTTCTGAATTTGCCCCCCGGTCTCCACGCTGGGGTTGTGGGGAGAGGTTTGGATGGGGGCAGCTCATACTCAGCTGTTGTGACAAGATCACACTCTTGTGAGCGAGTCTCACTCACTGAGCAGCAAACCACTGACCCAACCTCACACTGGGCTGTGCCCAGAGCAGACGAGGGGCCCGGACAATTCAGCTTGTTACCCAGTAACACACGGCCCAGGTCAGACCACAGCAGCCAGACTGGCCCCTCCTCCAGCTCAGAAAGCTGGGCCAGCCTTGGCTAATGGGGGCTGGGGCAGTGCTGAACGGTGGCCACACAACGCAGCCCTCACATGTCCCAGGAGAGAGGCACAGATACACAATCCATTACCCGTCTGTGCAGCTCCCAGCACGTAGGACCTGGCTCAGTGACTCCCATTAACTCAGCCATGGAGGGGTCAGGATGTCAGAGTGACGGGGCCTGGTCAGACACCTGGGCAAGTACCAGCAGGTGGCTGTAAGTAGCAGGCAAATTGCCCAGCACTCAGCGCATCAGCCTCCAGTTAGCACAGCTCCAAGCCTGTCCGCTGGGCCCATGCGTGTCCTGGGGTCCCAGGCTCTGTCCAGAGCCCCAGGCACAATATAGCTGAATGTCCCAGTAGAATCCACTCACCTTCGAATCTCTTCAGCGCTTTCCTCATGTCAAGGGAAATTTTATACACGTTCTTCAGGTCAGTAGAAACAGCTTCTGGTTCCTGGAGTTTCACATTCTCACTCCTATGAAGAAAACGTCCCATCATCACTCAGCTGCTCTGTACACACAGCATCCCAGAACCACCACCAAGAATATAAGAGCAATGAACATAGGAAACATACCTGCTCAATGTGCTTTTCACATCCTGAAAGGAAAAAGAGAATCAATATTCTGTATTAACACAATGTGCATAAAACTGTGTGAGTTTCACTCTGGGCATCAAACTTTCATCTAGAAAATAGATCAACCCTCCCAGGCTTCACTGTTTTGTGGTAAAATCTCACACACCATTTTGCATTAACACTTGTTTCACTTATGTAGGTGAGACAGGAATTTAGCTAAAGGGTTCTCCCTTCTAGGGACCCAACCCATCAGTATCTGTGTTTATCGTCTGTGTTGGGTCCAATGTTCTGGAGTCAGAGCAGGTATGGGTTTAGCTCAGTATCATTTTGTATTATCCATTTACTCTCCCATGGCCTCACTGGGTCTCCATGAGGAGAATTCCCCTCTAACATGAACTGGGATATTTTGGAACTGATGGAGCCCTTAGCCAGATGTTCTGTTTGTCAGTAAACCGCAGAACACATTTACTCTAATTGGTGGGATCCAGACCCAGGGATCTGAGTTAAAATTCTGGATGGGTGGAGAATTTTGATGCCGTCTCACCTTTAGCAGCTTGACAACTGGTTGCTGACACTTTTCCTGTAGCTCTGTGATCAGCTGCTGGAGAGAGGAGCTTTGCTGGGAGAGTTTGGTTACATTTTTCTGTAGTCTCTGCAGAGTCTCCCTCTCCTCCTCCTCCAGGCTCTGCAGAAGCAGCTGCTCCTCCTCTCTCAGCAGTGTGTGCAGTTTGTTAAATTCACCTGCAATCATCTTTCTCTTATTTTTCACTTTCCTCTTGAGACAGAAAAATAGGAAAGGCACAGAGAAAACATGAGCCAGATGTTGAGTTACACAGACTGGGCCTCTGACTATGAAGCAGGAGATATTAGATCAGTATCAGATTTGTAAGGATATTTACTTTTTTGAGAAATGTACCATAAAGGGTTTGTTTTAGTTCAGAGTTAATACGGCCAGTTCCATAGCGGGGTTGTTTAGGGCGCTTTGTAAAGCCACAGTCTGTTATTGCAGGTGGCATGGGATGGACCAGTGGAGTGGGGAGAAATCAAGGGAACAGGAGAGATTTACCGGGGGCTGCACAGGGTGTTTGCAAGGGGATTTGGGTGCCCAGTGCTGGGCACTCAGACACCCAGGGGAGCTGTGTGACGTTATGGCTGTGATATAATATCTCATTGAAAGGTGACAGGGCCAGAAAGAGTTAATTAATTCACAGACTGACCTGACCCATGGGTGAACCTTGAGGACGGGTTAGAAAGATATGTAAATGACTAGAGCTTTGAAATGCAAGTCTGCATTGTTAGAGGTAGAAGGGGAGATGTTTGCTCAGGTCTTGTGATGTCAGCAAACAAGTCTTGTCTATTGCTATAGTTTTAATTCAAAGATCAAAAAAAGGAATATTAACATTTATGATGATACTTGAGTGAAATAGTATTATTGTCTATGTGTCTCTTTGAAGGTTGTGCTAACCTGTATCTGAACTGTTTAATGGATAAATTACTCTGTGCTAATTGCCAGGATATTTGGGAGAAGGAGTTAAGCCTATTGTTTTCTCAGGCCAAAAGGCTGCTGGAAATGTATAAGAAGCCTGGGACACAATCCTTCTTCATCTCAGATCTGCTTTGGGTTTCAAGAGGGGGAAACCTTAAGCCACAAGGATTGAGATCCCCAGTCAT